>NC_142502.1:149002500-149295000 GCF_057876585.1 Rhinolophus sinicus | reverse complement strand
AGAGCCAAGGAGGTCCCAAGGTCTCCGAAAATGAGAAAGTTTCCTGTGACTCTCTGTGCCAGGTCCTGGGTACCCAAAGAGGAGACTGTGACAAGGCATTCCTCAAAGAGTCCACATATGAAGTCTGTAGACACAGAACCACACAGCAGCTAACAAGGAGCATGCTCAGAGTTTTAAAATGCTTCACAAAGTTTTTAAGTGAATGAAAATCTGACCCAATCACCCCACTCTCTTCCATGCATTTTGAGTTTTGAACAACGGTGATTGTGCCATGAGATAAGAGTTTTATTTTTAACTTAAAAAATAAAAATGGGAAAAGTGCTATGACAATCAAATCTTTTTAGCAATACTTGCTCTCTTTCTGTTCAAACCCAGTTGTTTGTCACATCGGCAGATCTTAAGGATAAATAGCAACTTTATCATAAAATTCTAAACCTGACACAGGATAGGTGCTTAAGGTAAGCTTATTAACTGTCTAGGCATGTAAAGTGATGAATCAAAGCAACTACCCAAATAAAGGAGTCCAAAAAAATACAAAATAAATGTACCAACAAAATCAAACAAACCCTCAATGGTTTATAATAACATCCTATAATGGATGTTAAGACATTTTGCTTTTTTATTTTCTTTACTTTTAAGGCTAATTGCTTCAATTTTTCATTTGTTTATATGCATCAACTTGGCCAAAATATCCATGATACAACCTAAGAGATTTTTTTTGTCCCAACTTAAAATCATTTTTATCTCAGTTCATTCTTTTGTTAAAACAAAATCTTCACCTATTTCTCAAATAGCAAAGATTACTAAATAAGATCTAGCCCAACATTAACAGGAAAAAGAGTTACGGCTATGTCAATTACAGCTCTCTTAAGTTATCCATTAGGTCTACTTTGGGTGTAAAGGGTGTTCTTTTTTTCTGTAAAAATTGCCTAACAGTTATGAGAGAACCATAGACAGTATTCTCAATAATGTGTCCTTGTGTCGTGAAAGCATTGGCATTTCTTTTGCCTTCTGTGAATCTTAGCTAGCTGGCACACTGAATTAATCAATAGGAACATTTTATATCTATTAACAACTTACTCTGGGGGATAAAAGTCCTGGGGAAATAAAAGCAAGAATTGCCCCCATTTGAGTTCAAAGCAGCTCTATTTGGTTCTTATCACATTGAGCAAAGAAGATGTGAGGCAGAATCACTGTTTTAAGTGCTTTTTAAATTTTCTGTTTTAAAATAAGCTAAGTTTGAATAAATAGATAAATAAGTAGTGGTAATGAAATCTGTTTTCTTCTTTTAGACCTACAATATTTTGTTTTAGCATGATATTCAGAAAAATGATTTCAAGATAGTCAGAAGAGTTTTTTTCTATAATTGTAGCCCTGACCTGTGTATACTATTAATATCATGTATAAAAGAAGGACCTACCTCTTATAGAAAGAGTATTTGCGTCAATCTTTTTTAATAGTCGGGGCAAACATTTGTGCTTCCAGAAGGACAGGGCTATGGGTTTTGGTGGTGAGGAATGGCTATGGAAAGTTTGCTTCTGTTTAACCAAACAGAATTTCTTAGCCAACCTCAAAATAAATGCTTTATGATTTTTTTCTAATCCTTTCAATGCTCCTATTTGGGTGTGTTTTATTTACATGTGAAAGTCAAACTCAGGAACTTCAGAGCTTTGAAGAAATAGCTTCCATTTATTTTGAGTAAGTTTAGAAAGTTTCTCTTTTTCTGGTTTTAAAGTGAAGGTTAGAAAAAAAGAATTCCCACAAACAGAAAAGAGATCTTTGGGCTAAGTCAATCTCCATTCAGTGTTTAGTTGAAAACATAATGAAATTTAGAAATTTGTAAAGATAAAAGTACAATTTCCTCATCAGCCCACTGTTAACAGTGCAAAGGACCTGTGTAGGAAGCACGTGGAGCTTGTAACCTAGAGCACAGCACAGGTAACTTGGAATAAAAGCAGTTACTTCTGTGGCCTCAGAAGATGGGCAAATACTCTTCTTTGGAAGATATCAATGCTGATACAGTACACATTTCCAGAGATGCATTCCCGAGTAGAGTCCTTTGCTTTTCACTCATTTGTTCTGTTGCCCGTTCTTTGTGTACATAAAGAAGAGAACTGACAGTATATAAAAAAATAGTGGAAGGAAGATGGACAGAAATTGGGAAGATGAGAAGTGATTAGAGATGGACCCAGAAAATCATCCTCTTTCCTGACAACTCTCTGTGGAGGCTCTGAAAAATATAATTCCCAGAAGCATCATTTATGAAATGTGTGCTTCTCATTTACCTTTTTCTGTATTTTCTAGCTTCCCTAAAAATGTTTTACATTTGTAGTTAAATAGAAGTGTTAGTTTCTTTTAAAATAATTGGTCTTTGAAGGTATTCACATTAGTTCATGTAAATGAATAATTGGAAAGAAGTTTAAAGATTATTGGTACATCTTCAAGAGCTGTGGGAAGAAATCAACTATCCTAACTCCAGGTTTTGAGTATTTTCATCTATCTATCTATCTATCTATCTATCTATCTATCTATCTATCATCTATCATCTATCTACCTACACCCATGTATATGTGTATATGCAATTTTTATTTGTGCATTTGTGAAAATTGTAAGAACTATAATGTATGCTAAGCTTTTTACCCCTAATGATTGCATAGAGAACAGCAGTGGGTAGATAGCAGACAATATATTTGCCTCACTCTAGTTTCACTCCCTACCTTTCTCCACCCAGCTCCATTCTCCGTAGATTCCCTTGACTTCTGGTTTCCAGTTGGCTTTAGGCAATAGAAGCATGGAAAGTGCATTTATAGGAAAGGAGGGAAGTGAGTTGAAGTATGAATTCCACCAATCTCGTCTTACCAGGTCACAGGTTGTCAATAGCTATAAAAGTGGCATGCTATAATATATTAAATCATTTGTTTAATAAATATTTATTGAAGCTCAAACTTTCATAGGTGCTGGGACACAACAGAGATCAAAGACATGAGAGCTCTGCTCACACAGAATTCATTTTAAAAGTGTCTTTTTGGACTGTTTTCATTTTTAGTCATGAAATATTTGAAGGATTTTGTGATCTATTCGTGAAAGAGACTTTTTTTTTTTAAGAATTGGAAAAAAATGTCAAAAGCAGTCATTGTACATTTTGGTAATCATTTGATATGTTCATGGCAAACAGGTTGTATATGCCAGGGAAATTGCTGAGTAAAGCAGAAAAATTTTAATGAATTTTAGTTACTTTTCAATGGGTATTTGAGTTGCAAAGATACCAAATGAATTAATGAAATATTAAAGGTAGGCATGTAAGTAGGAAGACCCTATTTCTTGTCATTTGTACTCTAATCCGTGACAAGCACACACACTAAGCTAGTCTCTAGATGAATTAAAAATTACAAAGGATTTTTGTTTAGCACTTTCAGGCTGTTTTGATGTAAGAAATGAATTCATCATTCATAGAGGGAATTATTTGAGTTCTAGATTTGACAACTAAGACTGAACATACATAGTGATAAAACATCTGCTCAAGTCTAGTCAAAAGCTCAGTCAATTTTGTGAAGAAATCAGTCAAGTCTGTTGCTGGTGGCATGAAGACAAAACCACCAACCGATCGACTGAGTTTTTCACTTTTGAATGGGTTGTTTGGCATCGCGTAGACCCAGCCTATGATTATACTGCCATCTGTATTCTTTCTTACATCAGGCTTATTTCAGCCACAACTTATACATGCTGTTTTGAGAGGAACTAGTCAATATTTTGGTTTGTCTTTAGCTATAAGAGCGCCGTAGACAGTATTGCGTGAACTTGGCTCTGCCTTGCTAATTCTCTGTCAGTTCTGGCAGCTATAGGAATTTAAGTTCATGGTGTAGATATTTGGATTCCCCTCAAAATAAAAATAAAATATGTAAAATAAAATCTTAAAATAGGCTGCTTTTCTTTGACAAAAATACCCAAATTCCTAGAAATGGCCAGCCATAGTCAATATGCATATATAGATGAGTATAATTTTAATGTAAAAACAATACAAGCAGAATACATAGACTATTTCAAAGTTAACAATTATTCATATTTTTATAGTTTGCAAGCTACATGAAGCAATGGAATAAATCTTCTCTTTCCAAATTCAACTGTTTATATATGCTTTTGAAACTGTAAGATACTATATGATGGTGGTAGGATTGTTCACTCAAAATTGGAAAATGAATTAAAATATTACCTGTGTTTTCCTCACTAGTGCCATCATATCTTGTAACATTACAGCCATTATAGTGACCAGTTATCTAAGGGCATAGGCTTAAAAACAGAGAGAAAGTTTGAACTTTGGAGGGCAATGAATCACCAGAGTTTTGTATGATGATAACATTGCCCTCTGTTTTTAACAAGTAGAGCCATGTTAAAACATTTCTCTACAAGTATGCCTGCATCAAAAATTCCTTGTCTCTTTGTTATTTTCTTTAATGGAAATTGGGGGTGGGGGGGAGTGATATGTCTAAGAAATGGAGAGGAAAAATGCATTCTTTATTCAATAAAGTGATAAAAGGATAGATTCAGGTTTTGTGGGGATCCTAAAACTTGGGCTTCATTAACTTTACAACATAGCCAATGATTGACAAAGAGAATATGCTAGAACAACAACAATATAAAAAATTACCTGGAATTTGAACATAGGAAAACAATTTGCCATAAGGAATATAATTTATGATATATATCTTACAATGTAAGGTATAAAAATGGTGACTCACTATGTTGTACACCTGAAACTAATATAACTAATATAATTTAAGTATACCAACTATACTTAAATAAAAATAAAATAACATTCCTGTAATATTTTTAAACTGTAAGCTAATTCTAAAATGACAGATACTCTTGAAGAAGAAAAACAAAGTGAGGGGGTTTTCCTTTTCAGACATCAAAAAATTGTTATGAAGCTATAGAAATTAAATTTAGGTGATATTGCCACAGGGGTAGACAAATAGATTAATGGAACAGAAGAAAAAACTTACATATATAAGAAACCCACTTAAATAAGGCCTACATTTGTAAGCAAACTTCATTTATAACAGAGTTGACATTGAAATTAGCAGGGAAAGGACAGACTTTAATAACTGACTCTGGCGGTAAAAGCAGTTATCCAATAAGTGTGCTTTATAAAATTTACAGGATAATATAAAAGAAAAATTTTGACCCAAAGTTTTCCAATAAATGTTTGTTGAGTGATTAAGATTATTCTATAATTCCCTTATGATTTTTTTTTTTTTTTTTTTACTTTTGGAAGTATGTGTATAATTATTGCAATATTTTAAGCCTGGAAGTAGGATCTTCTTAACACTCAAGAAAAGATGAGTATAATCTGCTGTCCCTGAGATTTGAATAGTGTGTATCTGGTTTTATTATAATAAAAAGTACCAAAAAATACCATTGTCTTAATAACTTAGCAAGACTAAAGTCACAATAATTAGCTTATAAACCCAGAGTATTATTCATAAAATGTTAAGTGGCCAAAGGATGCTGATCTTTCAGGTGTATACTCTATTATGTGGGGATAGTTTATCATGATCCTACCTAGATGTGCTAAGTCCTGTAAGCAATGAGAGATCAAAGACTTTGCTGTCCCTTTATCTTTTACAGTACTCTAAGTGATGCTCCAGACTGCAGGGGTGTCCAAACTGCGGCCGTGGGCCAACTGCGACCCACAATCCGTTTTTTATTGGCCCACAGCAAATTCCAAAAACATATTTAGTTTACTTAAATAAACCAGGTGAGGCAATACACACTTCACCTCGAGTGAGTGGCCCGACTATTTGTGTATTTTACCGCATATGGCCCTTTGTGAAAAACATTGAAAAAAGTTTGGACACCCCTGCTCCAGAGGGTATTCTTGGTGTGCCCCTTATTCTACTGAAACACAAAAGCAATTCCAGTTTTAGAAAATAGGAAGACAGAGTGCAATACTTATCCATTGAACTCCATTATCATCTATAACTACTTGAATAGTTGACCCCACTTTTTTTTTTCTTTTGGCCAGAATTAGTTGGTTAAATGCCTTAGTTTTCCATTTTACTTAATCTGTGTAGACAGCGCCCCAAATCCCTCCTCCTCCAAACACAAGCATTTCTACCACACAGACGACGATGCTAATGCTCTTGATTGGCAGGACACAGCACTCTAACCCGTTTGACTCCAGTGAATTAGTCAAGCATGAATGTCTGAAAGCAGAGTGACTACTCTGTTTAAGTACTTAAATGCACAGCGAACAACTGCTCGTCATTTTTTTTTCTCACTAGTGCTATCTCATGAAACAATGTATTATTACAGATAATCCACATTGAATAAAATATAAAGCATTCTGTATTCAAAATATACACACATTTGCCCAGTTTGCTGAATCTGTGATTTTTCCAAATAAAAGATACAAATATTTATTTGAAAAATCATACAATTAAGAAGGGCTTACTCCAGAGTTGCAGCTACACATGCTGTATAAACCTAACTGTAACACCAATATATAGGTATGGCTGACAGACACCTATTGTCAATAAGATTAGTTTAACTCAAAATATTGCCAGGGAACCTTTCATACTTAAAAAGAACTAAATTTGTTTAAAATAATGATAACTAGTCATGTATAATTATCTGAATATATATATATATATATATATATATACACACACTAAACAACTTTGGTGTGCTGCATTATAAAGTTTCATTTTGTCTCTGAATTATTTAATGTTTATGTAGTTCTGAGACAAATTGCACAACTCAAAACCAATTAAAAGATTTGCCCAGATCACCTATAACTTGTAAATTAGCACAACGTGGTAGGATACTTATTAAGTTGGGAATTTTTTTGGAGAGTAGTCGAGACTTCAAAAATAATGAGATTTTTCCAGAAGGGGAACAGTTTATAAATCATCAGTAAATGAAAATGATTCATGAAATTATATCAATTTTAATATAAAACAACATAATTCTTATCTCTTCTGTAGGTAGACTTTTAAAATGTATGAGAAACTGAATCACTTCTACTATGTAAATGAAAATAATCATTCAGTGTCTAGCACAGTCTTGCAAATCAGGAAAATATTTAGATTTATGCACAAAGAAGTTTTAGTCATTCTTATTCTTCTGGTTTACTTGGAAACACAATGAATTAAACTAATATTATTTTTCTATTCAACTGGCATAAATTAACTTTGCTTTTTGGAAAAATTTATTTTGAATACTTGCCCAATGAGTTAAAAAGCTAAAATTTTTCTTCCCAGGTGAGGTCCTAATTCTCTATGGATGGTAACTTGATCTTCTTAATTATCAGGAAAAAAAAAAAAAAAAAAAAAAAAAAAAAAAAAAAAAGATGGTCATAACATTTTAACTATTTATTTAAATTTAAGATAAAATTTATACGTGATGCTGCTGAGCTTAAATCATCTCCTTGCATGTATATTATTATTAGTTGATGTTATTAGGAATGCTTTGGCCACAAGTAATATAAAATATTACTAATATGGGTTAGACAAAGAGAGGCTTATTTTTTTCATGTTATAAAGGATTTAGAGGTAGGCAGGCAGCTGAGGATATTGGTTCCATAGCTTAACCATGTTAGGGCTAATATCAACTGAGTTGTTTCTGGCCTTTTCTTTGAGTCCAAGGTGACTGCCACATCTCTTGGCATCGTGTTTATGTCACGATAAGAAGGAATGGTGGAGACTGAAATATCAGCACTGTCCACTGCCTTATCAGGAAAGCAAAAGCTTTCCCCAAATCTATGCCTGCAGCAGAATTTCTTGATCAGGTCACATGGCCACCTCTAACTGCAAGGATGGTTGGGAATATGAGTTCATATATATATATATATATATATATATATATATATATATATATATAGTGGAGCTGGGCAAGGGAGAAAAAGACTGCATGAGCTAAACAACAATGTTGTTTATATTGACACAATACAGTTGATTACACATCAGAAAAGTTGGAATAATATTTCCCTGTGTACTTCTTAGAAGTGTGTAAAGGTTAAATGAGATGATATACAGGAAATTGTTCTATAAGCTATAAAGACCTAACATAATTTAGATTGTTAAAGTTGATGTGGAGACACAACTCCAAAGGTACTATGTCATCATTCCCTTACGTAGGTCACCTTAATTTAGCTTCTCCATTTCCAGAAACCCATCCTACAGACCTACCAATACAATCGTACTACAGTTCTTGTCATAGAGATGTTTTAAGATATTCACAGCAAGTGCCAAGGGAAAAGACAAAGAAATAAAAGCAATAAGAATGCAGTGTTATAAATAAATCAGGTAAAGATGATTTCATGTAATTTATAATAAACATCCTAGAATAGAAATTCTATAAAAGGAACATAGAATTCCACAATGTAAAAGTAGAATTTTTCCCTGAAATTAAGGGAAAAACTGCTTACGTGTATTTAAAGACATTATGTTCCAGGAAATAAAAAGTGATAAAAATTTAGCCAGGTTAAAGTATTAAACTTTAAGTAATTTAGAAACCATATTTTAAAAGATTTCTGTCACCTAGGCAGAAAAAGCAAGTAAACTATCACATTAAAAAATCATGTTAGTCTCAGACTTCTACAAACAACATTAAGTTCTAGAAGACTATAGAAAAATGTCTACAAAGTCCCACTGTTAACACATTGCATACGGCGGGGTTTAAATCCCTCGTGAAGATTCTCGTGATCCGTACGCAACGTGTTAAGAAAGCATGACCCAATATGCTCATTATCCAGGTATAAGAACCCAAACCAGTCATTTTTAAGCACGCAAAGACTAGGGAAGTACAACATCTGTGAGCTCACCTTGAAATAAAGCAACATATGAAGGTAAATACCAGGCAACAAAAATAATAATTAAAATAAATAACTCAAGAATGAGAAATTATTGATAGTGACTATTGACTATATAAATGTAAACTTCAGGTAACCAATTGCGTAAATTCAATTTTGGAGACTGAGTTTAAGTGTCATATACTTTGATGATGCAAAAATAATACCATAAAAAGAAAACAGCAAGATACAGACAAAAGGAAGAGTGGGAAGTTTTGTTTCGCATATTTCTAAAAGAAAGTCAAACCTTTCTAAATTTGAAGCTTCTTGTTCCATAAACAACTTCAAACATGTAGTATTTTTATAACATTTTATTTTTTTAATTTAGAAGTATATATTTTTTAAAAAGTAACACAACATAAAAAATATCTATTTAGAGTTCAATATTTCTATCATATACACATATTTATTTTATATAGATACACGTATATATATGTATATGTGTATGTGTGTGTGTGTGTGTGTGTATATATATATATATATATATATATATATATATATATATATATAATCAAGCAGAATGTATATACATTACTATACATCCACAGAGGAATTAAGGTTATGGAAGGAATTAAGGTTGCTGCCATTCAGGTGACCTTAAATTAGAGAGATTATCCTGGACCATCTGGTCAGGCCCAATTTGATCACAAAGGTCCTTAAAAATGGAAGAGAGAGGCAGAAGGTTAGAGAGGTACAATCGGAGAAGGTCTCAACTAGGCCTTGCTGGCTTTAAAGATGGAAAAAGGGGACCACAGCCAAGGAAGGTAGAAAAAGGCAAGGAAACAGATTTTTCTTTGGAGTCTCCAGGAAGTAGCCAGGTCTGTGATTTCCCAACCCAGATTATGACACACCTGACCCTTATAAGTGAATATAGTTTCTGTATGTTCTTTTGGCAAATAAATATTCAAAGACGGATATCCCCACTTTCCTTGGCTGCTTTAATGGGTAATTGGACTTGACATTCACAGTTTTCTCAAATCTAAGAGGATATACTAACTTGGATGAAAAACATATACAGGGTTAAGAAAAAATATAATGTGTAGGAGCCAAAGGGCTTGATTTTCTTGGCTGGCAAAATATATTGTATGCAGTTCCAGAATTGAAGAAAGACAAATGAATATCCCCATGGTATAATCACCGGGTTGAAAAATCAGGTGACTTCAGTCTTTTAGCACAGTAAGTTTTTATGGTTTTTTTGTTTTGTTTTGTTTTTTGTTTTTGTTTTTAATGTCTTGTTTGGTGAATGAGTCAATGTTTAAATGGTCATTTATCATTTACCATATAAAAGAAAAGCTATTACCTGAAACTCATTTTTACAGTTGCAGGCAAACAGAAATAATAATTTTCAAGGACCTAAAGCTGTTTCTTGAAGAATGTCATCATTTTATCCTATTTTACTTACTATTTACTTATATATGAGTCAGTGTTTGAGGGCTGCACCCTGCCAGTGCTTGCTGTATACAGTTTCTACCAACTCCCTGCTGCAGCAAGTGAGGAAAGGAAATTCAGCTTTCCAGGAATCAAAAATATATTTCAGAGAAACTCAAAGAAATAGACCAAAGGCACCAAGGCAGCCATTAGCAGTCATGGCTCCCATCATGAATCAAATTGTATTAATTTTATGTAGTTAGGTGACTACTAACGTGTCTCAACAGGGAGTCATTGCACTTATTCTCAGGGTGGTCCTGGTTTTGTCAGATATTTCAAGAATTATTTCAAATACATAGATTTGAGTTTTGTAAATGTTTGCTGCCTTCTCTAATAACGAAATGAAATAATCTATCGGGATGGAGAAAGGGATAACGATATACAAAGATATAAATGGTCTTTATGAAAATTGATGAGTGACTTCATGAAAAGCCTTTAGAAGAGATAGCTTGGTGATTTAGAAAGAGGAGAAATGCTCTAGAATTACCTAGATCTGGTTACACTTCCCCCCTCTGCTGTTTTAATAACTATGAACATAAGCAATTTACTGAATCTCTTCTGGTCATATTTTTCTTGAGGTCATAAACACAACAAATAATACTATCTATATCAGAGAGTAGTTATGAATGTGAAATTAAACTTATAAAAAATGCCTGCTAAACTGGCAGATGTGCCATAGGAACTTAATCAATGTAAATTCACTCCTGGTTAATCACTCTCAAATCCAGGAATTCTCTTTGACTGGGTCAGAGATACCCTTGAAATATAATCCTGGGCTAAACATAATTCAGACCTACACCAAACCAGGTGGAATGTGTATAATAAGTCTTGTTTTTGTCTCACATCCTCACCTCTCCTTCCTTCTTACAGGAACACCTGTTGGGTAGTAACTATGTTTCAGCTACCTTGCTGGACCCTTACATACTTTCTCTCCTTTAGTCATTATAACTGAAATGAGGTAGCAATTGTGAATCCAATTTAACACAGAGGGGACTGAATTGCTGGGAAATTAACTAACTCAATGTGTCACAGCTAATAGATGATAATTCTGCCTCCATATCCTGTCCTACTTTACCATTCTAACTCCCTCTCAGTACTGTGATGTCAAAGGTTTCAGAGGTATGATTTCTATAAATCAGCCTGGGTGTTCACCATCACAAACTAATCAACATGAACAAAAAGTAGAGCTTTAGGATTACTCTGCAGACAGTGGATATTGGCAACACAAACAATTGTGTGCGTCTATTGTCTTGCTGGTTGATAACACTGCACTGGGTGGCAGTGATACAGTGACATAATATGCCAGGCAGGGAAGGTTACTACCACCCCTTACCAGATGGTCCATAGGGAGATTGTGGGAGACTAAGCTGAAACTGATCACAAGGGCTAAACTGAAAGCCACTGATACTGCAAGGCTAAGAATGAGACTGGTTCTTTAATGGTTTCCTGCCCCTGCCTTGCATCTGTACTCCTGCCTACTTACTTTTCCACTACCTCTCTTAGGTTTCTAAGAAATATGATGGAGAAGACAAAGCTGCCAAATGCACAGCATTTATGAAAGCTTCTGTCCAGAATCCTGATCGGCTCACCCTCTCATCAGCAGAGCCAGACAATGTAGAAACATCCAGGACCTTTGTACTTCTTTGCTTTGAAGTCCAGAACTGAGTTAAGCCTGAGTAGCTTTTTCTTTTCCCAAGGCCTTTCTGTACCCCACGAAGTCCTCCCCAAGTCCATAGTTTTCATCCCAGGAGAGTGAGGAGATGAAAGAAGAAAGACACAATGAGACATTTTTTACCCTTTCACTTTCTTCCAAAAGCTGAGGTTCTAGGCTCCCCTATTTCCATTGTGAATCCATAATTGATTCTCCCTGAGGATAGAGTAGGTATTTAATGGCCAGTGACCTTTTTATTACAAAATACAGAAAAAAGTATTTGCACCTTTAGAATCTATTGGTTGGAAAAATAGCGAATGAGACAAAGTGGAGATGAAATTGGTAACTTTAATAAGCAAAGGTGTCTTTTAGTTATCAGAAGAATATTTATGCACATTTGAAAAATAAAGATAATGATGCATCTACTTGGGAGATTCCACATCAGACAATTCTTAGTGTGTTCAGTGGGATATATGGATCCCTTGAAGTTATTTTGCAGTATCTCTGCAAAGGAGAACCTCAGCCACAGGTTGACAATCCCTGCTTTTGGTAATAATGCTGAGCTACCTAAGATTGTGATTACGTGTGTAAAACGATGTATTAAGAAAACTGAGTGACAGATCACTGAAGACATAAGAGACTGACTACAGGCAGATCATTTGATGATTACATTATTCTAAGTATGAGGTTTTGGGGTCTAGGCCTGGGTGGTGGCAATAGAAACAAAAATTAGTTGAGAAATGTAAAGAATATGTAAGATTGTTATTTCTTATTTTTTGCTACTTGGGTGTTGTTGGAAGAGTGAGTGACTCCAAATTTTCAAGTCTTCGAGATTGGGAGGTTGATGGTAGTAAACAGTCGGCTTTGGGGAAAAGATGAAGTCAGTCTTAGCTATCTTGGAATAATGGTGGTTTATTTGGTGGGTAGAGATGCTAAGCATGTGAATAAGTTCAAAAGAGAAGGCATAACTGTAGATAAAGGTTACGGAGTCATTTCTGTAGAACAAGTCATTAAAACCATAAGAGACCAAAAATGTTCCTAGAGAAAGAATGTAGAGCTGGAATAGTTGAAGATGGATCTAAGAGTCTACCAGAGTCAGCCAGCTTTTACTGTAAAGGGCAAGAGAGTAAGTATTTTAAGGTTTGTGGGCCAAAGGTCTCTGTTGCAACTACTTAACTATCTCATTATAGAACAGAAGCAGCCACAGACAATATGTAAATGAATTGGTCTGGCAGTGTTCTGATAAAAATCTATTACAAAACAGGGGACTGGCTGGATGTGGCCTGAGGAATTCAAGTTTGCTGACTTCTGGTCTAGAAACTTAAGCTCCATGAGGGTAAGGACCATGTCTGCTTGGCTTACTACTGTATCCTCAGCCCCTGCACAACATGTGGCTTAGGGCAGTCTCTTAACAGACATTTGTCAAACTGATGAATGAATGCTGTGTTGGAATGATTATGTCTACATTTAAGGAGGAAAGAAAACCAGAAGCAATCTAAGTTATAAGAAAATCAAGATTGTATGGCACAGACTAAATCAAGAAAAGAGTGTGTCAACAAAGAAAAGTCTAGCAACAATGGTGACTGATAGATTATAAGGAATAAAGAATTATAACTCTTTTTTGTGGCAATTAGTAACCAGTCAGATATTGAGGTATAAAGGATAAGGGGAAAAAAAGAGTACAGGAATGTTACCAAAGAAAGGACATATCCACTCAAAATAACTTGATTGGCGGGATGGAAATGACTTTGTGAAGGAGTTTGCATGGTTTAATTTCAATAGTTACTGCCCTTAACATTTTAAAATTTTCAGTCCAAAAGATATGATTTTAATTATAATCCAAAATCTGTGGATTACATTCTTTAAAACCTAACATGATGAATTTGTGAACTGAGGGAGAATCAGTCAAACTTTTTTTGTGTTTGTTTTTGACATTATGTAGATAAAATAACCAGCTTGACTAATTTTTTTAAAGTAGTTATGTTGATATTTGTCAAGTATTTCTGAGCTATTTTTTCCTAAATTTATGAGTTTAACTTTTGTGAATTTCCAACTTCACTTTATGAAGTCAATATTAAACATATGACTTAAATATTTTCTTTTTATTATTAGTTTCTAACATTTAGTTATTCCTTCCAGATTATCCCACACAGAGCTGTCAGAATTACTTCATGATTATTTCAAAGAAAATTTTCTTCTCTAAATACTCTTATCCCAAGGAAAATTGATAGATTTCTAATGAATAAATTCCAGGAGGAAAACCTCAACATTTTTATACTTCAATTCAGAATATTTAATTCCCTCATCCTTAACTGTAGCCACCTGTCATTCTAAGTTCACACAGTCATTTTTAACAATGGAAAATTATTTTTTTTTGCACAATGTCCATTACCTTTGTTGTCATTTGATATCTAGTGTGGTTAGTTTGTTATGCCTATGTAAGTGGGAGAAAAACAACTCCATAAACATGTCTAATCATGTCATTGAAGCTTTTCTTGGAATAATTGGAGTGTGATGATGGAGCAGGGAGAAAAGAGGGAATGGAAATTGAGGAAAAGGTTCTCAGCCTGAATTTTCCAACTTGGCTATTTATCTGGTTAATTCTTCATCTTTCCTCATCACCATGTCTGAATTGAGAAAATCTTCCTAATGATAATAAACTATGTCAAGAACAGATGGCTGATTTGATGTGATGAAAATAGCTGTGTCAATTGAGGGTATTTTTTCCTTATCCATTTTGCTTCTCATCACTCTGGGGTTGGTGGTTCATGTTTTTTTTTTTTTTCGTGTTTTTTTTTTCTTTACAGAGTTTATCCTCAACCCAACACAGTGGGTGTATCTCTTCCCAAAATCAGTTTGGACTCCTTTCTCTGAAAGAAAGAATGAAGTGGCTTTTTTTTTCTCTATTTTTTATAAAAAAACATTTATCACCTTTCCCACCTTTTCAGCTTTAGTTAAGTTACTTTTGGAAGGATCAGTTTACGACAAATGTTTAATGTCAGGAATTTTGCAGTTTCATAGGCCTTGACAGCTTGGCAAGAAAAGCGGTGGCATTATGTCAATTGTAAATGAATATGCTATTTACATACTAATTAAACTTTGCACTTGTGGGGTGAAAGAATGTCATTGGGAGCACCCCAGTTATTCTGTTTATATCATTGTTGTCTATTTAAACAGCCCATTGTTTGACATGTCACAGCTTCATCCCCTAAATGACATTTTGTAACCTTGCACTACTTTAAAAATATTACCCCACTGCTTGGCCAATTAAATAGAATCAGTATATCTAAAAGCAAAGGGAATTCCCAAATTCACCTCGCTTCATCATAGCACAGAGTTTGTTGATTGTGACAGTAACAACTCTTATCAATTGCTCCTATCTGCCATGCCTACGGCATTTTGCTAAACAATTTTTCTGTCTTAATTCACTTAATCTTCAAAATAAGGTTGGGAAAGTTATTCCACTCTTTTTACACATGAGGAAATTGAGGCCGCACAGTCTGTAAGTGAGGCCATGAGGACTCCAATGTCTGTACTTTTATCCACCTTACTATACTGTTTCCCTCTCCACTGTATCATTGACCCACAAAGGCTCCCACTGCTGTTGATGTGACCAGGGTTACTGAAAATATGCCAAGCAGGAATTTCACTGATGAATTCAATCTATTTACCTAAGGAAGAAAGTGATAAACAATGAAGAGCATATGCATATTACACAGTATGTTTTTCTTTACTTGCATCAGATATATCACTAATACGGGCTCCCATTGCATGCATATTTCCCACTGCGTTTCATTTGCATTTTATCCTATCTTGTACCAAGGCAGGCTGCCCTGGTCTGTTGGTGATGCCATTACAAGAATTCCACATGTGCTCTAGGAACCTTATTCAGGAGTACCAATAGTGTCTGTTAGTTTATATAATGAAAAGTGATTAATAGCCTATTGAGCTATTTTACTCTCCTGCTTCACCTCTGCAGAAGGTGGTTTATTGGATTTGGCTAAAGACATTTTTTTTTCCCCCTCACTGGATAAGGAGCAGAAACAACATTATATCATACCTGTGTGGGAGTTGGCTTAGCAAGATTTGCAGCGATAAAGAGCAAGATCAGAACTTTCCCTGGCTGGGTCTGGCAGAATGACCTCACCATCCACATGGATATTTATATACCCCATGCTGAGAATGCAGAGCTGGCATTCCTTGGCATTGCCAACAGAGTGCTGGTCTGTACTTCATCTTTAAAAATGACAGAAACAGAAAGCCTAGATAGTTGACATTGAAATAACTTGCCAAGAAAGGGTTGAACATATGATCCTTTTAGCTTTTTCCTCACTATTTTCAACAATCTTCAAGGTTGAAATAATTCCATAATAGAGTAAAAAATCCAAAGGAAGAAAAGAAAGAAAATATACTTTAGCTCTCCATCATTACAGCTACCATACCACATTTCATGAAATGTGACATAGTTTTGCTCCATAACCTTGCCAAAGGAAAAAAAAATAAAATCTAAATTTTAAGCTGATAACTCGAATGGTTCCAGAGATATCAACTTGTGAAAAGTCACAATTTTGCATTGTGCTGAAAAGCCACCTTACAACACAGGGACTACCATCACTCTTTAATATCCAGCAGAGCCCCCCCGCTGTGCTTTGTCAGTCACTAGCAACATCCAAGTCTTCCAGTAAAAGTAATTCACACTTTTTTCACAACACTGTTGCTTTAATTACCACTGAACTCTGCTGATGCTCAGGCAGGCCTGGCAGGACCAAGGGAGGGTCAGAGCCACAAAAGAAGCAAATAGCTTTTTTTGCTCCTTACTTTATTATTAACAAACCATCTTTGATGGAAATGTTCCTAGTTCTGAGGCCTGGACTTAACTCTGGGTTCCCTTGGCGTATTCATTATCAGAAGAGACCCACAGATGCTATTGAGAGAGACAGAGAGAGAGACAGAGAGAGACAGAGAGACGGGGGGGGGGGGGAAGAGAGAGAGAGAGAGAGAGAGAGAGAGAGAGAGAGAGAGAGAAAGAGAGAGAGAGAAAGAGAGAGAGAGAGATTGCCTACAATCCTAATTAGAAATGAGAAATTTTGGCAAAGAACAGACTTAGCTATTCAAAACTGGCAAACAATGATTGCATTTCTCATATAGCTTTCATTTTTCTGCAAATGAGCATAGATTTCATATAGTACTGTCTTGCTGGACAAATGTCCATTTATCTGCTTATTTACTGTTTTTTTTCTTTTCAGAATTAGTTAACACAATAAATCATACACCAAAGGAAACCAGAGAACTGCCAAAATCTACCAGTGCATAAAAGTGATACAAAGAGCCCTTGCTTTATACTTCATGTGACAGCAATAAGATAGGTATAACAGCTTATATGTATAACGTACCTTTCATTCCACATCACAAAATATCTCTCCAATAAAACTATCCCTGTGAAACCAGCTCTCACAGTTCCCCCACATAGAATATGAGGGTACCGATCAGTAATGTCATATACAATTTTAAGGAAGAAATGAATAGGTCTGTGACCTAAGGTAAATGCCTGAAAGGACTGCTAAGCTTTCTCCTGCCTCTACAATTCCATGTTTAAAACATTATAATTTAAAGTTACACGATGGGCTTGTTTATAGTATATTATCAAGTAATCATGTGACTATTGTTTATCATTTATCATTTACTTGTTCATGACCTGATTTGTCACCACTGTGCAGGGTTTAACTGGAAAGTGTGGTGCCGTGGTAAGTTAATTAATAAAGGTGAAATAATCATCAGATCCTATTGTAGTCCAATTGATGCATTGTAGTCCTCTATGATTTGGTTCCAACTTTTTTTTTACATAAATATCTTTACTTCCATCTATGTAAGCCCTATAGGTCTTCAGTCCCAAAGTCTGATCATCAAAATTTCCTGGGGGGAGAACATTTAATAAATTGGAACATCTCGGAAGTGGGGTATAGAGTCACTGTAAAGCATTTCTTGGAGTTTCAGATCATATGCTTGGTTAAGACAATTCCTTGAATCAAACGTTTCTGTTTATTTCCTTACTTTCAACACCTGTCTCCCTGCATCTTCTGTAGAAATCTTACTGATCTTTCAAGCCCTAGTTCTGGCAGCACACATGTCATGCAGCATTTACAGATTTCTTCAGCCGGTAGTAGTCTTTGCCTTCTCAAAACCTGGACAGCACAACATACCTTCTCCAAGACTTCCTTCTATGAGAGGTGACCATTATCCACATTTTTTTCTTTCACTTTTCTCATATATTTATCATATTAAAATATAAACTTTTTCAACCAAGGTACGGGTTATAACATTTTTCTTTGAATCTATGTTGCATAAAAAGATGCATTCTAACTGTCTATGGAATGGATGAATGCCCAGATTTAATTTTACATAGCATGTAAGACTGCAAACAGAGTTGAAATGACTGACTCCTATTCATATATTCATTTATATGACACGAACACAGTGTAGAGGACTGATTTTTCTCCTAAGGTGGCTGAATCAATCCATATATATTCCAACCCACATACTTTCCTTAAAATGTTGACAAATATGTTGAGAATTCCCCCACTGAGAGGTGGACTCTATGTTCTCTCACCTTAAACCTGAGCAGATCTTTATAATCGCTGTAATGAAAAATGTGATGGAAGTGACCCTTTGTGACTTCTGGAGCTAGGACACAAAAGGATGACACAGCTTCCTTCTGGATTTCTCTCTTGGAAGTCAGACCTTGAGAGTCAAGAACCGACATGTAAGGAATCTGGCCTCCATGCCGAAGAGACCACATAAAATGACGACATGGTGATTAAAGGGAGTCCCAGTACTTTTCGTCCCCAGCAATTTTGTAGGGACCCCAAAGATCACGGAACAGAGAGAAGCCATCCCCACTCTGTCTTAATTCCTGATGCACAGAATCCATGAGCATGACATATGGCCATTTTATGCCACTACATTTTGGGGTAATTTTAGGCACTAAAGATCTGAAATGAGCAACATAACCTCTATCTCTGTGATGAAGCTTATATTCTATGACAAGAATCCAAAACAAATACATAAACAAGATAGAACCCTTTCATCTGGTCATGTTAAACTGTTCTAGTATTTTAAAACAGCTTTATTGAGGCATACTTGATGACATACTATAAACTATACGTTTAAAGCATAAATTGTGATAAGTTTTGACATATATAGATAGATAGATAAGTAGCTAGATAGATAGATAGATATACTATATACAGATCTATCTATATATCTATATCTATATTTATATGAAACCATTGGACAAACTTATTCTACCCACTAGGGTTGAAGGAGGGTAGATGCGATGTGGAGGCTCAGGCAACAGTGAGTTTGCAGAAGGGAGCTCTCCATTTTGAACTGATTGAGAGTCTTCGGATTGAGCAAGCCCTGTGGCTGGATGAGGCAGAGACCTAGCTCCTTAGGTTCCATTTGCTGGTGAATTCTACTCGTAATTAGCACAGTATTGAATAGGTAGTTAAAGTCTGTGTGTGTGTGTGTGTGTGTGTGTGTGTGTGTTGGCAATGGAGAAATTAAACACTCAATTTTTTAAATTTATTTAATGGCAAATAAATTCATGTATGAGCTGGTAGGTATAGACAATGTAGACTTCATGAGAGTTTGAAAGTTAAAAGATTATCTATAAAAACTGCGACTACTTTTTAAGGACTCTTATTGAAAACCTGACGTTGCCTAATGCAGGGCTGCCCTGTGCTCTGATATGAATGCGGCCGCTTGAGGCTGTGCAATGTTATGGGCCTAGTGAAACATAAGGAGGAACTTTGGTGCCAAAACAGGATATAGGATTTGTTGGAAGGCATTTTTTTATACTACTCTGTACAGTACTGTTTTTAGACCCAGGCAAAAGATGCCACTGCCTTGAGCCCTGTGCTTTGCCGGGCCCATTTTGTCCCTTCTCAGACCCTTTTTAGTCCTCCTTAAGTGGTCAAGTGTCCAAAGAACCCAGGACTTTCTCAACTGGATCCTGAACACCTGCCTACATCTAGACCATGCTTTGGTATACTAAACCCCCAAATTCCTGCCTAATTGTTCCAAATCCACGTTCATGGTTTGTATCGGCCTCTTCCCTTGGGCTAGCCTCTTAGGGGTGGACCTGACCGATGGCCTCAGCACCCCTGAGAGCTGAGTGCAAGCTGAGCATGAAAATGTAGGAAGTTGTATCCATACACATGTGAGGACCCTCAGAGTGCAGGGATGGGAAGAGCAGGAGGTTTGTCAACAGCTGGGGTCAGGTTTTCCCTCTTTTGCCACTTCTCGCCTAAGACCCCAAGGAGACCAGAGATTCTAAATTGACACCTGGACTTCTAGGTTGTTATTCCAGTACATTAATCAGGATAAGAAGACAAAGTCTATTTCAGTCAATAGTTTTCTAGTTTAATGTGTAATGTTAAAATATTTTGACATAAAGTATGTGGGCCTCCCTTTGTTTTCTTCCCCCAGGCCCTTCATATGTTAGGGGTAATCCTTACTTTGTGACTGTATCCCAAATAGGTTTTGCCTTCTCTCTCTTGCTTTTCTCCATTATGCATAACGGAAAGATAGCACAGAGTAAGAAGGACAAAACACTGATGAATAGCCAAATTATTTTGTCCTAAGGTATCTACTTTCTGGTCTCCTGTGTAATGACCCCTTCTGCCGCCTTCACAGACATTGTAATGACATGCTTTCTCCTTTGGCATCTTTAGAGGAGAAAGTCAGCAGTATGGTCTTTCAGTCCTAGGTCCCCGAATGCCGTCAGTCTGAGTGTCTCCCTCATCCTCTCCACAAGCTGTTTGGAATTCTCCAGCTGGTGCATGGGTGCCAGTTTTGATGTGGCCCTCAGAGACATCATGTCGTCTTAACTCCTATCACTTCTGCCTCATCCTCTATCAACCTCTAGGTGCTCTTGTTACCTTTGGTGTAATACATAACACCCGCATGAGACAGGGAGGGTTCCTCCTCAGAAACGTTGACTTTTTTTATTTTCTGTCTTATGAGCTCTTATACCTTCTTCAAGTTTCAGCTCAAGATATCTCTTCTGAGGGAACACCTCCCTGATGTAGTAGGAAAGAAGTAGGTTTGGAGTCACAGAGAACTTGATTTCAAGTCAATGCTTAGCTACTTACTGACTATGTCACCTCACTCAGGTCACTTAAACTTTCAGAGCCTCAGCCTATCAGTAGACAGATATAAGAGGACCATTCTCACTTGTCTGTTGGGATGATTAGGTGATGTTATTGATGTAAAGCACCTGGCATGTTTTTGGATCATTTATTATGTTGATGCCTTAAGTCCACATAAGCACTTCTTTCTATATGTGTCCGTAATTCCTGTAAGAAACCCCAGGTAGCCAGAATAGCAACATAAAGACACCAGGCCATAAAAATACATAGTGCATTTGAGGAAGGGTTATGAGTTTTTAGTGGCTGGGATTTTAGGAATCAGAAAATGTGCTGGAGAGGTTGACTGACACCATGTTGGGTAAGCATGAAAGTTAAGTGCATGAATTTGAGATTTCTTAGAATTCCTGGAGTAGATATGGAAGTTTCCATATTCTTTAGATAAAATATAATTGAGCATCTTAAAACACCTCAGCTTAACACATACATGGTGATGACATGTTGCCAAGGAAAGTTTTGGGTCTTCAATGCCTACAACCATCCAAACGCTTAGTTACCAAAGCTAGCTTGCCATCACATCAATGATAGGTTCTGAATAAATTAGTTATGTCAAACATGAATATTATGTTTTGGATCAAGTGAGACTGTCATAGTCTTAATTCTCATTTCCCCCCAAACTAAACAAACTATTTCATAAACATTTTTCTTAGTGCTTATGTTTCAAAATGCAAATTCCACCATTGGGGATATTAATATTTAGGCACATACCAAGTTAGAGTTCCACCAGGGTGCATGTGCTTCTTCTGAAAAGGAAGAAAATAAGCTGCCAATCAAAAGACTAGTTGCAGGTTGCAGGCAGAGACCAGATTGATGAGAAGTGCTGGCATAGTGCCCAGCACACTGTCCTCTACACAGACATGCTCAGAAAATGCCCCTGTGTCCGATCAAGCCTTCCATATTCCAACTATGAGGCTTCCCTTGAAGATAGGACATTTGCTCAACCTAGAGCTAGAAGGAAGGCAGTCGTATGGACAGTCTCCAATTAGCCAGACGATTTTAATCTACTTTGCAGAACTAATGGAATGGTTGTGCTTCCCCAGCATTCATGTGAATTGCACCCTAGCTGGAGGTTAACAGAGGAAACAATAGCAGCAGCAATTAAGTGGATGTAAATGAATGTGATAGGCTAATTCTCACAAGGAGAACTTCAGTGGGTCAGTGTCAATGCACCGGTGTCTGGAGTAAGAGAGGAATTGACTGGAATGAAGAAGGGAATATGTAGCAATTTTGCGAGGACATATGTGCTTCAACTTGACTAGTTGAGAAATTCTTTGGATGTCGACAGGAGGAATAAAAATAAGTAACGACAACAGTTCTCCTCTATATACCTCTTGTGGGAGGGTAAGAAAGAAAACACCACACTTTCACATAAATACATTCAAGGTATTATACCTCACAGTGTACCTTAACTATGAAATAGATTGTTGGCTGTAGAATTGAGTAAAACACAAATCTACTCACAATAAGGAGAAGGACAGTTTCATGACCTGGGAAGCTGAGAATTCAAGAGGACAAATTCCCCTGGCCTTTTTCATATTTGAAAGTGGGAACCGATCAACAGAATAAGCAGACTGTAGAAGTTTATTGGTGCAGGGTTTTAGCACAGTCTAGAAACACAGAAGTTGTGGAGCAATAGGCGTACTTTTTTGCTTAAGTTCCGCTCTTCAGCACTTTGATACTTTTGGGAACATTCCACATCTGTAGAACAGGGTGTGGGGCTTGGAGGGAATGTGAAATCTGAAAAGGTTTCTGTAAATTCCTTCCGATTAAAGCATCTGCAAACATTATGTGAGCTCTTTGGAAGAAAAGGGTTGTATGAATGCAATGAATAGAGCCTGCTTCTTGCTCCTCAGGGCATCCCAAAGCACCTCTGGAATGAATGCACGGGGTGAGGGAAAGTTCTGTGTCCAGTCTTTTGGCAGGGGGTGAGTTACAACCCACCTCTCCTAATAAATCTTCAGACGGCATCCCTGGGTATATTAGCTCTCTGGTCCTAGATGGACATATCATCGATGGCCCTGATTATTATCATAATGCATAGCCTTTCAAAAATCAAAGGATGGAAGAATAGAGTAGATCAGATGTATACAGAAAGAAAGACAATCACAATACAACGTATGGGATAAAAAGTCCTCTACTGAAGAATAATTTCTCAAAGGGCAACTGAAGCATTAGTGTAAACCAAGGTGAATTGATCCAGGTAAAGAGGTTGGTAGGTTGAGAGAATGAAAAAATAAAACTGGAAAAGAAATGGGGCTACATATATTTGCAGTCTTTTTTAGAGTATGTTCAGAAGATTTTTAAAAAGCATCATCAGAGAAATCTAAGTTTTCAGAGTAGATGAAGCCCATGAGGACCCAAATTATTTATCATTTACAACAATGTTATATAAGAAATGAGATTGAAATAAAGCTATATATGAATGAAGTGACTGTATAGGTTTTTAACCTTTCTATTACTTTTTAAAATTGTGTAATAGAAATCCATAAGTCCTCATTTCTGCCGGGACCAAACCTATGACTTTATTTACATAAATACATTTTATTGAGAAAAATTTGAACTTGAACAATTGAATTTTAAGGAGTATACACAAATCCAAGTATAGTTAAATTAGTTGTTGATTTAGATAATTCTCCCTGCCCTATCTTTTTGAGGACAAAGCCTCAAAGAAAGGTGACAGCAATATTAATGACGTCTTATTTAGCAAATTTAGGTAGAAATATTGCAGATATTATAAATTAGCCATTTCTTTCTAATACAACAAGAGATGAAACAATGATAATGAGTAGCATAAGTTGGACGATCATGCCTCAATGACTTAAATGGAATCAGACATTTTTTGAAACACAAAATCTTTGAGATTGTAATGTATCTGACCTGTATGTTTACCTGAGGCTAATGTTACACCTACATATGGGTTGGCAGGAGGGAAGAAAAGAGAATGCAAAGTAAAAAGTTCAAGCAGTTTTAAAATTATTTGCCAATAAGTTTAACACTTCCATATACTGTAAATATTAGAACCATTCTTGTGAGCAGAAAATGTGAATACAATGAAACATGGGTAATACGGCTCTGTAAAACAAACAGCATGAATTTAAAAGGAAGGAAGAGATAGTGGCATAAATTTGATTCCACTGAGATAGATTACTGTTTTCATCTGTAAGTGGAAGGCAGTGCCTTTGACATGCGTGATATTATGCACCAAATGGGGAGTTTGAGAAAATATTAATCCATTTTGCTACTATTTCCACAGGCACATTATCACAGAAAGAATACACTCTTTCTCTGTATAAATTAGTAAAAATGTATTTGTATTATGCTAAAGGTGAGGTACCATAGGAGGTGAGTTAAAACTAGAAAACTTTATGCATTCCTTTTTTTTTTCCAGTCAAAGAAACAGCAGCTCAAGTGATCAACTTGTAACCATGCTCCTAATCAAATTATGAAAAAAAACACAAAGGGTGTGATAGAAGATTTTGAAATAAATTTTGTCTTCTGATTCCTGATAAGCAAAACAGCACATAGTATCTAATGTACAGCATGATGACTTTAATTAAAATAAGGTATTGAATACTGGAACTATGCTAAGAGAGTAGATTTCAAGTGCTCTCAGCACACACACAAAATGATAGTTATGTGAGGAAAAGATATGTTAATTAGATTGAATGTAGTCATCACTTCACTATGTGTATGCATATCAAATCATGCTATATACCTTAAATATATGCATTTTTATTAAACACAATCAAATTAGAAAAAAGGAACATAGTCTCTCTTGACTCTAATATACTGCTCTTAATGTCTGAATTTTAGTAATATCTCTACGGAGTCAGTGGGGACTAGAAGGGAAGTTAAAGGTATTTATTCTAATTTTATTGGAGAAGAAAAGTTGATTTGCTGACCTGAATTTACACAGTCGTCATGGCTCGAAATCCATGGATTGAAGTCAGGTTTCACAGCATCTAATTTGATTCTTAAAAAAGGTGTGGATTCTCTTAGCTTTTGGCAAAAACAAAGTAAAACCTCTTGTGTGATGTATCAAACTTGTATGAACTATTTCCAATATGTCAGGAATTTACTCTAGGTACTTGATGCTCATCATCCTATTTCATAGTCGTAATAAGTCAGTGATGTAAATATTAGTATTCCCACTTTATAAATGAGCAACCTGTTCCTTACACAGAGTAAGGGGCTTGCTAATGCTTTCCCAGCCAGTGAATGGCTAGGATTCCAACAGGTGAACTGCCCACTAAAGGGCATTGTGAAGTCTGCAATGGTAATATGCATTCATGGTGGGACAGAAATCATTGCATCAAGTAATATTATTTTCAGGAAATTTCTGCTAATTTTAAGATCTATAAACACTAAATGGCTTCTCCACAGGGTTCTTGTCATTTGAAGTATTTTAGGTATTAAAGAGAACGATTTTATCATGGATGAAAATGGACCAAATACCTGAACATATCTTCTTTTTTTCAGATCACATTCCAATTCTTATGTTAATACAAAAAAATATGAAGGAAAGAAGAGAGGGAGGGGCAAGAAAGAAAGGAGAGAGAGAGAGAGAGAGAGAGAGAGAGAGAGAGAGATAAAATCTGTGGCCATTACAAATGTTTTTAAAACTGTTTCTAGATATGAAAGGACATTGGTGCATTTTCCTGACAATGATATAAGATATATACAATCTACATACATTTAAAGGAGATGAAGCCGAATTGACAGCAGTATGTAGCCATCAATGCCTTATACTAGTCTGTGCAGTTTTTGATCTTTATCAAAGATATTGTGATTAAACAAATTATTAAAGATAAAATGATTAAAATGGATAGACTGGCCATTTTGAAAGCCATTCATTCTGTGTGGGCCTGCGCCTTGTGCATACATAACATGTTGTGGTTTTTTTTCCTTTTTTTCTAGGAGTAGAATGCACTTTCAGGATTTGCTATGAATTTCAACTATTTTACCCAAGTTGCATGCATGTGTTTCTATTGGGGGAATGGTAGCATACTCTTTATTTAAACTCTAAAATGATTACAGAGTTAAGTCATTTGGAGTATGAATTCCCACACATGGACCAGTCATGCTAGCCAGTGGACAGGTAGTCAGCATGTACGCAGCAGGTACTCACCATTCCTAGTCTGCGGTATTATCTTGGCAGGAGACACTGTGGCCTTTTCAAGGGTGCAAAACGCTCTCAGATTCCCAGGATTCTACATCAACTGTTATGTACCATTATTGACTTCTCTGTGTGTGATGTAAGGTTAATGAGAAATGACCGGTTGAGTTTTTGCCCCAGTGTATAGAAATCTCCAAGCATACTTTCCCAAGTACAATTTCTTTGAGATTAAATTCTGACATATGAATCATATTTCACCAAACAAGTAGATACGCACAGGTTTGATATGAAGCAAGTATTTCCTATATATATCCCATGTACATAGCAATGTATACATACTTTTTCATGGTAGAATATACAGAATTGGACTTACATAACATTCCGTCCAGGTCCAGAAACTCTACCAATGTGAACTAAACTGAAGATAGAAGCTTTCTGAAAGATCAACAATACACTTCTAAGAAACATGAGCGACTTTAGTAGTCTGGTATGGAATGAAAAATGCACTCCCAGTGTAATAGCTTACTAGCGTGAGAGACAACGATACAATCATCCTCTGCTGCCCCTCCCGCCCTCCTCCCTGCCCCCCCTCAAGATCTTTATTAGCTTTGTCCTGACAACCTGACCTTACTGAGTTCTCCGTAGTCCTGACAGCCTCACAAAACCCATAAAAAAATAGGGAACTGGTGGAGCCTTTTCAGATTTAGGATCATGTTCAAGCTTATGAATCAGGTTTTTCTATGTGTGGACATGACAACTATGGAAAAACTGTAATTTAGGACATATTCTCTTTATCCTTTTATGTAGAATTTCACTTTAATGTGATGCAAATGACAGTAAGAAATACATTCAGTGAATGTTAAAGCCTTCCCATTAAAAATTCTGTATGCATTTTACATTCTAATTCATGTACAGTCAAAAACCCTGATAAAATCACAGTGCTGATTTGACTGCTGCACTTATCGTATTAATGAGGATACTTTATGCCTTTTGAAAATTGGGATATGGTCCATTATGTGATTGTAAATGATGTGATTGTATCACATAAATTTGTTATTCAATCCCACCCCTCCCTCCAGTCAGCTTTGTATATAAGATTCATTGGTGAGCCAGAACTGAGGCCCAGAAACTAAACTGCAAATTAAACTTTTCTCCTTTTTTTTAAATCTCCGTTTATAGAATATAATATAATCAACCCATGAGTAAATATGTGAGTAGCTATATGTGTTTTTTCTTCTATTTTTTTTTTTTTTAAATTTCCCTAAAAACCACAGGAAAAAGGTCACCAAGGAAGTCAAAATGAAAGAAAGAAGCAGATGGGCTCAAGGCCACTGAGCTCTGTAGTGCCCCCTCCCACACCTCCACCCCCCTACCCTCAGCAGCTTCCTTGCTTCTTGGTCCACCCTGGACTGTTGCATGGAAATTTTCCCTCCTCCCCTGGCAACAAGTGAAAGGTTTGAGAACTGTTGTTGGCCAAGGTTTCCTGATTTTGAGTTGCACTTGCATTCCTAAAATTACCTGCTCCTCTTTCTATTTATTTATTTTTCTGCCTTGCCAGCCTAATTAGTCATCATTTGTTCCCAGGAGCACCCAGTGGGAGCCGTCTATGAACACAGCTGCAGAAGTCCTTTGGCTTTTCTCTGCCCTTGTGCCTTCTGCTTCTGAATCTGTGGCATAGATGTCTACCTTGGTAAAGGTCAAAGAACTATTTTTTCCCCCTCCTGTTCATCACTAGAGACACAAACACCTCGCCTGACATCAGGATCTCCCAAATCCCCACAGAACAAATTAGAGCACTGCCAACAGAAGTGGCTTCAGAACTCTCAGATTAAAACAAAGGAGGGGACCACCACCCCTTGGCTGAGTAGCTCTCGTAGCCTCAAAGGGCTACACACTTAATTGCCTCTTTAATGATGGTCCCTAGTCTTTTCTGATGATTATCCCAGAGAAGCCCACAGACCAAGGTGCTTTCTTTCTGCTCGAGCCACGGCAATTGTCAGTCGTTGCCTGTACTTCTGTGTTTCTTAAACATTATCTTTGGCTTGGGATATTTGAGCACTTGTAGGCTGGATTTTTTTTTTTTTTTTTTTCCTTCTCTATTCCTTCAGAAAATGATCTTATGTTGCCTGGAACCTGGAGGAAGTGACAATGTCATTCACAATGCAACAAGGTCTGGTGTGGAGTTCTTAGAGTTTGGAAGTATAAAATGCCCAAGTTTCTGACATGCACTTGGCAATCTCGCATTTCTGACTCTTGTTCCTGTTCACCTTGGAAACTGAACTTTAGGCTTTGTCAAGCTCTGTGCTTTCCCAGAGCTCAGCTGTTGTGGATGAAGCATTTTTTTTAAATTAATTAATTTATTTTCAGGTCTGTCTCTGTCATGCTATAACATCATACACATAGTACCATTTGCTCCCTCACCCTACCCCCATCTGAAAGGAAAGATGCCATACAGAATGATTTGCATAGGAGAATACAAAGATTATTGTAAAATTTTTTATTTTTTTTTTTAACATGGCTTATGGGAAAAGGTAAGTTTCTTGACGAAGATATACCAAAAGATCACAGAGGGTTGTTCATGATGGGAGGTAGGTTTTTTACCTTATTTCAGATTCAAGGCCAATAAGAACTTTTTACAATCTTTTGGACAAAGCTTGCTGCATCCTAATCGCTGCAAATCCACTCTGCTCTGTTCACCGCTCTCCTTATTAATCAGTTCTACGGAGCTGTACCCTGCTCTGTACTGTTACACACACTGCATTTTTATGCTTCTGTTACTGAGTGGCCTTTTCTATATTTTTGCTTTATCTTGCATTCAATTACTCACAGCTTGATCTGTAGAATAGGATACCATCACTGCCTACATTTAGGCAACAGCACATTATGTCATCTTGCTTCATATATTTTACTTCTATCTCTTAGGAGGAAGCTCATTTGAAAAATCTTGGCTCTGCCTTTGGGGAGGAATCATTTCCCTTCATTCATTCAGGCTGAAATTTGTCTCCTTACTTCCTTTGTTAATAAAAAAAAAAAAAAGAAAGAAAGAAAAAGACAAAACTTATTTACATCTTCTCAGATCCTATTAGTTAGCTCAATTGCCTAATTGTTGTAGTTTTAAGAAAGATCAAGTCATTTTCTTGCTTTCAATCATTGTTGGTCTATTTTATGGCTTCCACAATGCCACATTCACAATCCTGCTTACTTTCTTTGGGAAGCTTTTTCTGTTTCTCTCTGATGTGCAGCATCACATATTTTCCTCCCATGCATAGAAAATATGGTTAAACAATCCCCTTATAAAAGAGCAGAGGGGAAGATATTAGGCCTGACAATATTGCCCATCTCTGAGGCAGTGATGGGGCAGACTAGCATATTTGATTCTATATGAATTTGCCCTGATTTTTCTTCCCTCTTCTCTTTTCTCGTGTCTTAACAGTTCCTTAGAATACATTTTCCTACCTAAGATGGATCTCTCCTTTTCTCTCTGACAATGCTGAGTAAATCAGGGTGTGGAATATTACCCGTGCAACCCACTCTCTGAGAGGTATTGCTGGCTGAAGCCACGCTGTTCGTGTGCCATTCTATACCCAGCTGTGGATAATAACAGAATTGATTTACCCGAGGAAAGACAAAGGAACCTCAGGGCTGCTTTCTGTGTTATTTTGTTCTCAGGTTATTCTGCTCTGAATGGTAAGACCTCTCACTAGAATACTGGGTCACATTTAGCTTCCTTTATGGCAACACCCCGTGGGGGAACTTCTGGCATTGGGTTGTGAGGTGTTACAGTTCTTTGCACCTCTCTCTCTCTCTCTCTCTCCCCCCCCCCCCCCATGTGTGTGCATGCGTGTATGTGCGTATGTGTGTGTGTGGTGTCAAATTACAACGGGTAATTTTATGTTTTCAAGTCCCCATGTATACCGTCTTCTTTTTCTAAATTATTCTATTAAAAAAGTAGAGTTGAATCTGGCGACTAAAACTTGGCTTTCAGAACCCCTGACAGGTGAGTTTAAAGAAAACTATTCTGCAATAAATTCTAATATGGCCACGAATAAGTCAACCTATATGAATTATAAGGGCAATTCTTACAATAGTCACTATAAATTGAGTGTTTAGTACATCTTGTGTGTGTTCCAGTTGCCTCATGCTTATTAATTAGCTAAATCCTTACTACAACTCCATTAGGTATGTACCATCACTGTCCCTGTTTTTTCAGGTGTAGAAACTGAGGCATAGAGAGAGGTTATATTACTTGTTCAAGCCATAGGTGGTAAGCGACAGATCCAAGATTCAAACAAGTTGGCATTGGCTCCTAAGCATTGACTCTTAAATACTGCACTTTCTACCTCATTAATAGAAAAATGTACAACCTCTTGTATAGTGAGCATAATATCAGCAAGATCTCTTACAATAATTTAAGGAAGTTCTGATGAAATAATGTGAAATTGTAAGGCTTTCATTCCTAATCTTAATTGTGATTTTTTCTAACTGTATTATCCCTTAATGTTAAAACAACCCAACAAGTTATCTAGAATAATGTAGAGAATTCAGGGAAGTTAACAGCATACAGTGGTTGTTACCTTAAAACAAAAAAATTCCAAATCTGGTGTACTTGTTGTATAATTCCTTGCATTATTACTTTTAATTTACATCCCCATCTCACTCTTTACTTTCTGTTGTTGCTCACTGATGTCTTTATGAAAGTTTGAAGGTACATACCCATTGAGGTGTCTCTGGAATGTGCAGAGAATCAACTGGAAATCTCAGTTTTTGCCTGACATGTGCTGTGTCAGACTTGTGTTCTAGACCTGCTCTTCACAATCGGGTGTTTGCAGAGAAAGATAATGAATGTGGAAGGGTTCATGTTCACACCAACTTTCTGAGCATTGTTAGTTAACTTTGGGCTAGAGCTGCCATACATGTGCTTGAGTGTCCTGCGTACACACAAAGACTGTATTGGATGTTCTGGAATTTAGAAAGTTCAGGGACTATTGGCTTGTATATTTCATATACGTATTATCTATTACTTGCTGAAGATAGCTGGCTTCTAATTGATACAGAATTAAGAATACTGAATGGACTGTTCTGTTGACCTTGAACAAGTATTACCCATTGCATTGTTTGAATAAACATCAAATTAGAGGTCAGAAATTACAAATTAGTACAAGTTAGCATAAATAGAGAGCTTCTGGGGTTCCAAAATAATTCTTTATATTTAGCTCTGGCTCCAACCAAGTCTTCACTCTTGGATCAATACATCAGATCAAGAATAAGTAGAGCCCCAAAGTCACATCATCCTATCAAAATAATTATCTTTAATTAATATAATTATTGATCATGTAGTAGAAGTCACTGTCTAGATGATATAAGGCTTTTAGGATTTCATGGGAATGCTTTACAACTTAATTATGTTTCCCTGAGAGATTATAACATAATTCAATTTATTTTTCCCATGTGTTTCATCAATCATTATGTGAATAAAAGGAATATCAGAATCTCATTTCTATGTCAATTCCTGAAGAATTTAGACCAATCATGTCAGTAGTACAGAGCTGATTAGAAGACAGGGTTCATCCCACATGAGAACAACCTCCTACATCACTGTAGTGCTGGTGCCACATTCTGTTGGTTTCGTAGTATGTAACGAGGCTAACTGCAAAAGCCTGTAATCGCTGTGATCCTGCCTTCAGAGAAAACCAAATTTAGGCCTATGTGAAGTTTCTGTTTTAGATGTGTAAGGGGCTATGTTCTTCTCTGGGCCTGAGTTTCCTTGTCCAAGCAGGCAGGTGGTGTCTAGGCTTCCTTCCACATGTAAAGCTCAGTGCTCTAATTCTGCTGTGATTGAGCTCTTGCAATGTCCACACTGGTGCGACTCCAAGTTGAATGTACTTATGAATCACTGGGAATCTTGTCAAAATGCAGATTCTGACTCAGTAGCGCTAGGTGGGACCTGAGCTTCTGCCTTTCTGACAAGCTCCCCAGTGATGCCGGAGCTAGTGGTCTGTGAACCACACACGTAGTAGCACGGATATAAATGATGCACAGAGACAAGGGGGTAAAGACTAGCTCTTTGGCTTCCTGTGGTAGCATATCCAGTTGCTTCCCTCCCAGAGCTACAATTCCGAACTTCTTCTGCAGAGCACTGCAACGTGCCTCCTCCTTCCTAGCCACACCACACAGAAAGGGGGCTTCAGGAAGACCAAGTGCGTCCAGATAGAGCACAAATCCTTTCGGCAAGAAGGAAACCACAGAGCTTATCAGGAAAGCTGTGTGCCTCTAATGTCAGCCAGCCCCAGCCTGCTGGAATATGAAATAAATGAGGTGGAGTTTAATTTTAGGGTCTACAAATTTGTAATGTGTTCATCATTCCTGTTGCCATTTTACATGGCAGGCTGAGGTTGACAGGCATGTTTTGTGAGGAAAGCTGCGTTTGAGTTCCGGTTTAATGAAGCGCTCCCACCCTCTTATATCCCTCCTCTAATCTCCGGTAGCAGCGATGAGAAAGAGATGCCACTCCTCTTAGAGGTTTTAACTGGTGGAAATGTGCATCTCTTGCTTTCCTGGTGACCTTCTCCGGGGGGAATTTTCCCGAACGGGACCTCAGACTGGTTTCCCAGCAGAGGGCGCACTGCCCTGGTGCCATGACCCCAGAGCAGTTTTCTCCTTTTCCAGGGCTGACTTCTTTCCCCAGAGGCTGGGTAGGGCTGCCGGATGATCAGAAAGTGGACTCCCAGGAAGAGAGGAGATAAAGACTATTTTAAGGGAGGAAATCAAATCAAGTCATTTCAGATCGGAATCAGTGGATTTTAAATTGAAATATCTATTTGGCTACTGTTAATGGGCAGCTTTTCATAATTCTCAGCAATTACAAGACTAACTTTCCTTCCTAAACTTTCTGCAAACTTTGCATTGTCCAGCATTTGTATCTTTCACTTTAATGAGTGCTAAATAAGAATTATATAAAGAATTTTAATAATTCTCACTGGACAGTTAATTATGCAGTGAGAAGTCTTTCGAACTGTTACTCTTTCTGCCTTTTACAGACAAGTACTTTCACAGATTCCAAGGAAAGAGGTCACATTTATACATATATATAAAATGATGTGTGGGTTAGTAATTTTTCTCAGTAACAAATGACCTCCCTAATGAGCTGAAATAGTGAAATAAAAATCCACCTTTTTGTGGCCCACTTTCCCTGAACTCTACTCTCCATTTTCCTCAAACTTCTTTGCACAGGAAATGAATTCCGTCTACCTTTTTGGGCACTTGAATGTGTTGATCTCAAGTTTTCCAAATTTTCTGTTCCTCTGTAAATCATATGGTCATGACCCAGCCCAGTCATTCACGGCAAAATTCTCTTCTTTTCTTTCTTTCTTTCTTTCTTTCTTTCTTTCTTTCTTTCTTTCTTTCTTTCTTTCTTTCTTTCTTTCTTTCTTTCTTTCTTTCTTTCTTTCAACAGCTTCTGGATTTATTTTGTGTGTTTTTGTTTTTTCCCCTCATTTTTGATGGATCCTACTACAAACTTCAGCTAGAGTGAGTGCAGACGACCATAACATTACTCTCACATAGAGGGTATTTTATTAAGTCCAGCAGTTAAAAATGCACAAAGTTCCTTGTAATAATCCATTCATTCTGTTCTCGCCTGATTCTTGGAGTAAGCCTGCACAATTATTCAAATCCCAGCTTTTAGCTACAGCATACACCTCGCCATGGGGCTATGCCTCTGTAATCTTGCTTTGGTCTTGCATGTCAAATGGAATTAACTCCCATAAGAAATGTGTGCGAAGACAACCCAAAGTGTCTAATCCTGCTGCTGTCTTAAATTTCTGAAACTCTGAGCTGTCATCTTTTTCTATTGCTTTGTTGAAGTTCTCACTTATGCTTCAGTCCATCCAAAGCTGAAGTTTAGGAAAATTTGCATTTTTATATATTTTTTCAGTTATGCTCTCCCTTGGCCTTTTCACATGTTGTCTTTGTAGAATTTTTTTTTTTTCTTCCTTCAAATTCCAAGACCATTTTATACACAGTGGAATTTCAACAAGAGGTGAATTCACTCCCCCTCTCCCCCCCGGGGAGTACACAAGTTAAAACAGACAACACTAGTTGAAAATTCACAAGCCAAATTTAAACAGATATGGGTGAGGAGGGAGGGTGTGTGTGTGTGTGTGTGTGTGTGTGTGTGTGTGTGTGTGTGAGAGAGAGAGAGAGAGAGAGAGACAGAGAGACAGAGAGAGAGAGAGAGACAGAGAGACAGAGAGACAGAGAGACAGAGAGAGAGAGAATGTGTCTCTGAGTATTGTATGAAAGAGAGGGGAGAAGAAATAATGATATCATTATTACTATACCTTAACCACTCAACCTAACTAATCACAAAAACTAATTCTGTCTCGATTGGATCTCAAAGTGCATCATCTCCCTCATGAATAAAATGCTTGCTGAAATGAGTTTGGTTAGTTCTCTTATATGTTGTTATTAAGAGTAGATTAACTTGATGAGTAATTTCACACTGATTCTTCTTCTTTAGGGCACACACTGTTTAAAAATCTTGGTTACTGAGACTGTACTCTTCCTTTTTCACCTTGCCCTGAACTCTATTTCCCCCTTCTGCAATCTGAAGACATGAGGAATCTGGAAGCATACCCAGTATCTGGAACACAAAGCAAGGACTCAATCAATATTTCTTGAATTCCTTTGAATGAGTAAAAACAACTTGTTCTGTTCTTTGTGAGTGACTTATCCTGTTGCCCCAATTTACAAATTATATCATTCAATCTGGAAATGAAAGCTGCTGAGATTTTAGTAAACTTTCCTCACAGCCTGTGTGTTCAGTCTGATAATTACATGTGGTACATATTTTTAAATCACCACTTATTCAGCATTGTGGGTTTTTCGAGGTGTCTTGACTAAGTGAGGTGTGGAAGCATAAAACTGTAACTTGGTGTGGTGGATATTTAATAGTGGTAAACCGCGGCATTCTCCATTTGCAAGTTAATTAAGGCCACTAGCTGACCGGCTTGTGCAGAAAACATGTTCATGGTTTAGCCGTGGAAATAGTCACAACAATGCACAGCTAAAAATAATGGCTTTAAGAGACATTTCCACTGATCATTCCTGAATGCCTATTTATTTATTTATTTATTTATTTATTTATTTATTTATTTATTTATTTATTTTAAAAGGGATTGTTACAGTTTTAAGGAAATACCCAGTAGCTCCAGCTCCTTTTGAGACTTGAAAGTTTTCCTTATGGCTGGCCAGTGGAAAATAAAATGAAGAGTGATATTGGGGTATAGCCTCATGACCAAATTGTGTTTTTAATGCTATGTGCCAGAAAGTCCCTTATACAGTAATTATCTGTGCTGTTCTCCCAAATCTCTTTACCTAGTTAATAATGGCTTTTAACATGTGGATGTAACTAGTTTGGGCACAAGATAAGTTAACTCTTTAGCACCAAATAATTTATTTTATCCAAATTGGGTTTGAGTTTGCTGGAGAGTCCTCCTTTAGTGACAGACAATATAATATGAATTATCTTTCTGTGTGCTCATTGTTTCTTCATGATGAGAGTACTATAATAAGACAATATATTTTACTGTACAATATATTACTTTGGCTAATAGGATTGAAAAAGCACAGTAAATGTATATGTCCTTTCAGCATCTAGATGGTGAAGTTAGATTGTCTTATCAAATATCTTAGTGCTATTCTAAGATCCAGCAATATTTAATGTAGCTGAAATAGGTGACAGCAATGTATCAGGCAAATGTAATGAAGGTGTAACCGACAAAAAGTTGTATCAAGTAGGCCAAAGTGGTTCTTGAGCTTTGTTAGACTGTTGATTTCAAGTTGTTTTTAGTAGAACGATAATTCTATTTGAAATCACTTTGGTAATGGACACACTATAACCCTGGTCCATAAATCCTTCCATTTAATTTTAAACTATCTTACAAACGCTGAAATGTGTTACAAGAATTCTCCTGCTTTTCCATCCATCTGCATTCCACTAGGTCTTTCTAGGCACATCGCAAGCAGAATTTTGAGCTCAAATGACACGTGATTCTTGGCAGGACTTGGTAGAAGGAAAATGGCACAGTGGAACAAATATTATTCCCACCTTCTAAGATCTATACTTCATGTCTTTCATATGTCGTCATATAACCAAGTAGAGATCATATCACAACCTGAGAGCTATGAAAATTCAGATCTAGATTTCAAACATCTTCCTGTTTAATCTGGCCATAACTACATCAGAATATTCAAGACAAAATTGACCTGGAATTGTCATCCTTAAGAATTCTTATTGTGGCTCATTTTACCTTAAGTTGAGACGATAAACATCAATCTCTGCCAGTAGCAGTGGAGATTTTCAGGCTCCATTTTTCTTCATTGACTTCTTTACATGGATACCATTTTTTGCTAGTTCATTCCTCCACCTTCCCTCTCTCCTTTCATTTTTGTTATTTGTTGTAATTTAATGTGAAATGCACAGCTTCTGACTGTAATCAGGTAAGGAGGCTCGGGAGCCTTCCAGCAAGTGCAGGTCTCCTGAAAATGGATTTTTGGACACAACAGAATGAACCTTTATTTATTATCTCAGGGATAACTAAACCAAGAGAGAGCAAGACAGTGCAGCAGACGTTCTTTCAAGTGGCAGCTTACTGGGTGAAACACCCCTGTCCCAAGGGTGTTAACAGAACACCCTTGGCTCAAAGTCTTTCCATCATCCCTAGTTGCTGGTTCTCTAGGCCAACGAAAACAAGCATAACAAAACATGCAGAGAAAGTGTCAATAGAAACCCCTCTCTAAGAGCCTAGCTTTTGGAAGTGGACTGGATTTGTAGTTCATACAAATGCTTTAGGCAAGGTTTCATTGGCCATGGCCACATAAAACCATGACCTGTCCGTGAGGTGGGACATGTGGCTTATAGGCACATGTGACTTATTTCTTCCATGATTTCCTAGGGAATGGCCTCAGTTTCCCCATGTGCCAAATGAAGATTGTTGGAAAGTACTAAACATTGGACTTTGCAAAGAATCATCTGGTTTGAATGTTAGCTTTCTAACCTGAGAACATTACTCTCTCTAATCGTAAGTTTCTTCATTGATAAACAGGATAACAACATTTCCCTTTCTGATAATGGTGATCAAATACAGAGATGTATCATTGAGAAAAATATCAACATGTTTATATGAATGTAAAGTTTGGTGTGTAGCGCTAATGAAACCACAGATGTGAATGTACTTGAAAAACAGGGAAGCACTGTAGAAATATAAGATATTATCATTAATATTATTATCTTCAAAATATTAGGTTATTTTTCTCCACAACAGAAAAGAGTGGTGATCCTTACCCCAAATCCAAGCCTGGATCTACCACCTCCAGAGGTTCTCTGCTCTCTTGCAAAGAGGAGATGCCTCATGTCTGCCCCTTATGTCTCAGAAATATTGCAAAACAGCTCAGTTAGAGGCGACGTAAGGCAGCAGCCCCAGGGTCCTTCATGGCACACATATTAGAGACAAGCAATTATCGTGGATATTTAATGTCCATGTGCTGTGAGTTTCCAGGAAAGGTTGAAAAAAGCCAAAAGTTTGAGATCATCTGTGGTTCAGTTCTTGCAAGAGAGAAGCATGATGAAGTGGGAAATTGACAGCTCTAAACTATGAGACCATAACCAGTGTCCAGCTGTATGATTTTTTTTTTCAAAATGTGGAGACATTAGCTTTTCTATAGTTAGTAGCCAGATAGATTTTTGGTCAATGCAGGTGCTTCATCCTGCCACATAAATCTGCCTAAGGTGGTTTGTATAGAGATAATGACTCTCCTAAGGCTGTAAAGATAGAGCAGAGAATGAATGAGAAAGAATGAATGATACACGCCATGGCCCACGCATGTTTTTGCTTTTTATTCCTAGCATTTAACCCAGGAACTGGCTTTGTTGAACGTTACATGATTGAAAATGATTGTGGAAAACTATGACCATGCCATCGTTTTTGTTTGTTTGCTTGTTTGTTTAGGTAACACTTCACTCCCTTATACCTACCTATTCAGAGCATATCGCAGAGTGAACACACAATACTTTGTGGCACCAAAAAAATTGCCAGAATATTTGACACTTGCCCTTAAAATAAAGTGGAAGGCCCTGGAAGAGGTGATGTCTAGGTGGTGGGCAGAATATAATGGGCCATGTTTCTGGCAGCCTGTAGAGTAACCCGAATCACTGAGCCTTTTTTCACTGTAAGGGAAGGAGTGACAGTGTTCTCAGGTCCAGACATCAATCTGCATTGCCTGGCATCCAGGAATTTCCCAGCTGTTTTCACAACACACCTATTTGTGATGAGTCTGGGGGAGTAAAGAAACAGAAAGTAGAAGTTACTCAAGCTCTGTGAGCCTCTGTGTCCTCATCTGTAAAGTGGGCTAGAGCTTTTTGAGTCCCAGAATTGTGAGAAATGAGTGCGATAACGTAGGTTAAGCCTCATCCCAGGTGTCTGGTTCAGAGGAAGCTCTCAACAAAAGGGAGCAATATTTATTAGGAGGAAGCACATAACTCTTGTCTTTGGAGAGGGCCCCTTCTCTCTCCCTGCCTTCTCCTTCAAGCCTTTGAGCCATTTCTGTAGTAATTGGCTGCTAGGGCTTGGCATCTATCTATAGAGAAATACGTTTTTGTGAAAGGGCTCTGAGGTGGTGGTGTGAGACGTTTATTAGTGATCTAAGGCAACATAAGTTGCCGCTGGTGTTTATTGACTGTTTCTTGCTGGAGGCACAGAAATGCACAGGCACTAAAGGGTGAGTTACTGTTGGTTGCTACTCTCTGGACCAGCAGGGACTTGGCGAGCTCTTGGAGGACAGAGTGTCTTTGCATCAATCAACACTGACCCCTCTGGCTGAATATGTACAGGCATAAAGAGGCTCCTAAATTAGCCTCTGTTCTCCTTAGCTGGATGAATGGAAGATGAAATGCAATCCCTGGAGTGGGAGGAAATGTGTGTGTGGTGGAAGACTGAGCTGTACTCTGGAAATTCAGGCTGACCCCTCCTGCCCAAAACAAATCTGAAATGCTTTTATTTTCTTTGGCTCTGTTAATTGACATCATGAGACATGAGGAAGGAAATGGAAGATGTGGGGAGAGAAGAGAACGGACAGAAGGAATAATAACCAGAATGACTTGTTTGATGAATGAATTAAAACGGAGCAGGGGTGGCTTAGGACTAACTCCAACATTTTTCCAAAGTGTATAGTGATGAGATGAACTAATGCTCTGGGCAGAGGAGTAAGTGGTGGTAATAGTTGGCTGATCACTTTTTAATACCACCTAGAAAAATGTCATGTGTTTTTAAAAAATTAATTGAATGTTAATTTATCTAAGAATGCCAAAGATCTGGTTAAGCCTCATAAAGCCAGAAATCATGTAAAAGTTGCCCTCCCTGGATATGATGAGGGTGCCCTACAGAGAATGCTCTTGTTTTTGAGAAATATTAGCATATATCCTCCACTGATTCTTCTGCTCCCTCCTCCCTAATTGTAATTTTTCTTTTGGTCAAAAAAGGGAGGAAAGAGAAGGACTCTCCAGGTGAAAGCACACCTTTGAGCCTCCTCACATTTTCTAGGTTGGCTATATGGTCCAATGGATTTCAGGTCAATGCTGTTTGAGAGCCATTAGTACTTAAAATACTGGTAAGAAAGCAGTAAATCCATGAATTCAACATTCTGTGTTAAGAAATTTCCTTTGCTTCCTTTCTTTAAGGCATAAGACTAGTACATTGATACCTATTCCAGATGGGCATGTGACAGACCCATACCCAGGAGCGTGGGGTCATCCCAGAACCAACTGAGCCAGAAAGTATGGATAACGCGGAAAGTATGGATAACTCAACACAAATCCAGCCCTGCTTCTGCCAAAGCAAATCCAGAAGGCTTGGTACACATCTGTTCATGCACAAATAGGTTACCCCACACATACTTGAACTATGAGGAGCTATGAGAAGCATTCTTTTCTCTGATTACCAGACCCTCTCAGGATGTCTTCTTTGGAGGGACAGATTGTGAACCTTTGAGGCATGTGGTGGCCTGGATACACTTGAGGATTCCCTTCTTCTTAATAAGAACAATTAGCATTTGTGGGGCACTTGGTATGTGCCAGATGCTGTTGTACACACTTCACTTCACATATATTTATACATTTTAAATCTCTCAAGAACCCTGTGAAATACGTCCTATTATAATCCCCATTTACGATGAGGAATTAAAGGCAAAGAGAGGTCAAGTGATTTCTTCAAGGTCTCTACAAGTGGTAGAGTTGGGATCTGATCCTGGGCTGTCTGAGTCCATATTCAATGTTCTTAACCATTAAAGTATGCTTATTCGGCCCTGGGCTTATGCTGGGGAGCCTGGAAAGTGAAGATGGACCTTTTGACAACAAATTATATCACTTGTAATTTGGGGAGAGCATTTCTAAGGAAATCCAAATGTGGAGAACCGTCTTAGAATTTCTCCTTTTTCTGGGATCTCTTGGTTCTTCCTCACAAACAAACAAACAAACAAACAAACACCCAAACTAGAAAGAGCCTCCAGGTTTAAAGGAGATTTCCTAATTAGGATTGATTTCTAGGATAGCACTTAACAATATAGATATAGGAGGTGGCCAATAGCTCCAAGGTACCTCTAGTTCTATTGAAGGAGGTCCTTGCTCTTCATAGCGGTGAACAGCACAGAAAAATGTCAACCTGAAGGGGTGTGCCTAAAGGGGTTACTACAGGTGTGGGATTAACTTTATAAAATCGTGAGCATCTACGAGTGCCAGACACTGACTCCCATTTTCTTCTGTTTGCAAATTCATTCAGGAAGAAGCTTTGAAATTTATGTTGTGCAAAGGTACAACCTAGTTTCTCCCTCATATCTCCTCCCCCTTGCCACCTCCTCCCCCTCCTCCCATCACCAATACCACCATGTGTTTTTAAAGTCCTTTAAAGTTTTCAAAGTGCTTTCAGATACGTACTCTATTCTTTATGTCAGATCAGGGCAAAATTTATTGCATTTGGCCAAAGGCCATTTTGAAACTTAAAGAGAAAAAAGGAGACACAACATAATCTTTGAAATAAAGGGATTAAAACAGACCCACATTAAAGTTAGAAAGGATTTATGAGTTAAATGTATGTGTGTATATATACATATATATGTATATATATGTATATACATATATACATATGTGTATGTATATATATATATTATATTATATACATATACATATATGTATATAATATATATATGACCAAATACTTCACATGTTTTTTAAAACAGTTGGAGTTTAGACAAAAAAACCTAGAAGATATAAACAACATATTTTAAAATAGCATAATACATTAATTTTAAACAGGTAATACATACTCATTACAGAAAAACTGAAGGATATGAAAAGTGAAAAATCAAAAATATAAGCATTCATAATCTTATTATGCAGATAAAAAAACCCATGATTATGTTTAGAGTACAATCCTCTAGTCTTTTATTACACACACACACACACACACACACACACAAAATGGAGTTGGAAATTTTTTCATGCTATTCTCAGATATGCAGAAAAATAAGTGCTGCCCTTTAATTTCTAAAAGCTCTGATCTGGCCCATGTAATTCCACTTCACTGAGTGGTAAAAACAACTTATTATCCATTAGCAATATTTCAGTCACTTCTGGTTTGTAAGTCTCCTTTCATTTTAACATTTAATCTATTCAAAGTACGATGGTTTATAGAATCTTCTTTCAAAAACTAAGTCTCTTGATATGCTTAGTCTTTCAGACTGTTCCCCTAGCCCCACTTTTCTCTTCTTTAAAATGATGTCTCAGTGTCTGAAGGATAGGGTTATAGCTAACACAGGCTTACACTTAGAATGAATTACAAAAAGACAAAAATGGCCAGTCTTCTGAGATAACCAATGTCAGAAAACCTCACTTCCTCCAGACCAACAGGGCCTGCACCAAGACACATGATTTGCCAAGAGAGGGTGACACATTAGAGCAGACATTTGTGCACAACCTTCCCCACCCTATGGCACGTCACACCAAGGGGCTCGCTCCGTCTCCCTGGGAGCAGAGGAAAGGGGTGTGTGGGTCCTTGTCCTGTCTCTGGCCCTGCAGGTCTCTGTAGTAAGGTCTCTTCTCTGCCTGGCTGTTCTTTGCCTTACAGGTGTCACAAGCACGTTTGACTTGGAACCTGCTTTCCTATTGGTTGGTCAATACTCTCAGAAAACCCCCAGATGGCCTCTGACTCATCTCAGCTTTTGCCAAAGCTTTTGAGTCTCTTCCATGCAGTGTAACCAGCCCCTGTCCTGGAAACTCCTTCCAGAGTGTCTGCTGAAGAGAAATCTTTTAGCACAGGGCCCCTATGTGCCCCCTAGCTAAGCCCACTAGGTTCAACTCAGCCCCTCTGAGTTCTCTCTTCGGGGGACATAAAGATACTTCTGGGTCTGACCCATGCCACATTGGAAGTAAGAACAGCTTATAGAATTCTCTGTCTTCTTCTTCCTACCTAGGTGGCAGTACTGGATTCTTTTTATGTGGCCATTCCCCATTATGTATCTAATTGAGATAATTTCTATTTCTGCCTGAATTAATCTAATTAATGTAATAGAAATCAATTCAATTGCTGTTAAATTAATGGAAGGTCAAAGGAAAAACGAAAGAGGTTTCAAGAAACTTTGTAAAATTTGTAATGCGTATTCTATGTCTTGTCCCAGGTTCACACTTTTTCTTCATAAAGAACTTGAGACTCTGTAAAAGTGCTGTACTTCTTTAATCTAGAAGACTTTTCAAGGGAATCATTTGATTCAGTGATTTTGTATTCTGCTAAATTCATATTTGTTATCAAGAAGAGCTTTTGGTGAAAACCAACAGCAAAATATAGAGAACCAGCTAAAATATATATTTTAGCTGATATATAGTTGATTGGATGTTTGTATTTCCACTCAAATTCTCACTTATTTATATTTTTTAAATAATCATTGCTTTTTGCAAATGTTAGGGAGTTTGAACATTAGACTTTTGAAATTTAGGGCTGGCCAGTTAGCTCAGTGGGTTAGAGCATGGTGCCAATAACACCAAAGTTTCTGGTTCCATCCCCGCATAGGCCACTGTGAGCTGCACCCTGCTTTAAAAAAAAAGAAAAGAAAAGGAAAGAAAGAAAGAAAGAAAAATATAGAATAGACTTTTGAAATTTAGGTAAAGTGAAACAACAGAATCTTCAACATTGAGCAGATAAGAGATTTTCTTCCAGTTAATTAAAGGTGCAAGAATTATTGAACTTTATAGCCTTTTCATTATATCATTAAGGTAATAGTTGGCTAGCAAAGTGGGGGAAATACTGCAGTGGGCCACCGTGTAAACTCAGTCTGACCTTTCAGGGCTCTGCTTATGCTCAGACTGTTACTAGCTGCGTTTTTGAAAGATTGTAACTAGACTAACAGACCAGTTGCCTCTGCATATTAAAAGCTAAAAGAGAAAGCTTTCCTTCAGTATTGTCAGCAGTGTGGTTAGGTGTACTTCTGGACACATATGTCTATCAACACTCTCTCTCTTTTCTCTCCTCTCTCTTCTCCCTCTCCCTCTCCCTCTCCCCCTCCCTCACCCCTTCCCCCCCTCCCCTCCCCCTCCCCTCCCCCCTCCCCTCCCCCCCTCTCTGTTTTAGCTCAGTATTTTCATGTGTCAGGAGGAGAAAAATATGGTGACACCTTGGCAATACTTACTCTAACTGTTATTGATAGACTTATTTATTTAGTCCTATGTACCAAGGCTTTTATTTTCCCTCATTTAATCCCCATGACAAACTATGAGGTAGGTTTATTATACCTGTATTACAAATGATGGAAACTGAGCCTCAGAGGCATTAACTAACTTGCCCTAGGTCCTACAGCTAGTGAGTAGGTTTCTACCAAGGCATTTATGACTAAAAGACCATCTTCTGGTCTATTCTAATGGGCTACCTCCCCTCCCTGCCCTATCTTATGCAATTTGTTTGGAAGATCAACTACAACCATGTATGTGAAAATACAAGCAATTTTCAAAGAGGCAAATTATTTTCAAGGTATTTTCCCCCTCTCTATTTATTTCAGTTACATTTTATTTGTTTGCACTATTGCTAAAAAGATATAAAGGAAGACAATAGTAAATAACAATTATTAAATGGGTTGATAATTATAAAAAATTGTAAAAGAAACGAGGATATAATCATGACATCTGTCTATTTAAACCATTCTTTGATTTGTCTTTGGTTTCTGTCACAAGAATTATAAAATTACTTATAGTATGTGTATTAGAATTTGTGGTTGGGAGGCAATTATCTATGATTTTCTATGATTTGTATCCCAGTTAATAAAGAAATGTGGCTGAAATCCTTTTAATATGTCCCTTGAAAGAAAAGTTGTCCAGGAGATTTTATGTTCTCTTACTGTAATGCCTTCTTCAAAAAAGACATACATACATGAGAAGCAAGTTCTTTTCAGGAAATAGTGGAATAAGATTTGTTATTAGAAAAGTGATGCTGCATAGCCCTCCAGGATGGGGTGGGGGGAAGAGCAGTTGGAGTGGAGTGATAAAGAGAGAAGGGAAGATAAATATCATTAAGAGACTAACTTTTACATGTCATTGGCACAATTTAGTTTTGACAAATATGAGAGATTTAAAAAATAAAAAGCGGACATAAAACAAACACTTTTGGGGATATGCATTTACTTCACAAATTTAATTAACTAAACATTCTCCAGCTATCTTCAAAAATGCCCACTCCTAAGTCAGAAAACTTTTAAATCGACCACATAAACTCTTGAACCGTTGGCCTCGGGGCATGTTATCTTGTCTAATCAATCACCTCACAAGAATTTTTTTTGGACTTTCTATAAAGTGCTCCAGACTCTGGCGATCCTTTGTCCTGTCACACCCTCGCTCTGGACAACCAGATTCCATCCTGTTTTCTCCTTTATCACGTACAATTTGGTCTTGTTTTAACATCCTAGACTTTCTTCCCTTGCTTTTTCATTTCTCTCTACTGACTCCAAGTACCTTAAAAAAAAAAAAAAAAAAAGCACTTTCAACAAGTGGACAAACTGATTCAATCAGTAGATTCTGCTTTTTTTGTTTCTAGAACAATTGCTGTTTTGTGCTTCCTTGCCATTCCATCACTTTTCTTGAGGTTGTGGTAACGTATGTGTACCGAACTCTCAGAAAGAGTCTTTGAGGACTCTACACACTCCTTGTTTCTCTGCTTTTCCATTAGTGCTAGAGAGTATATCAGGTCATCCATGTAATTTTCTTGCAGGGATGCACATAGTATTTATTTTCTTACAGTGGGTATAAGCATAAGCAGAAACATGTTTGAGGAAATTTCTCTCACATCGTTATCCCCCTTCTTTATATTCTGCTTCAAATTCCCTTCTTTGTTGTCGCTCAGTATCATTTAGATGCCCTGCTTTTGTGTTCTCATGTGCTATACAATTGTAGCACTTATTTTAAAGCAACATAATCAGATTATTTGTCTTTCTTCTCCAGCAGAGACCTTGGTGGCGAGAACTATGTCTCCCTCAAACGTAATATTCCAGGATATAGCACTGTATGTAGTGCCTCGTAGGAGCTGGGTAACAGTAGATGGAAACTAACCTGTTAGTGGAATTATCACCTTAAATAAAGGCAGGGATATTTGGGTGAAAGAAAAGGATTGCTAAGGAAGAACAAGAAAATAAAATGGGTTGATTTGGAGAATGTAAAAGGCTAAAAAAAAACAGTTCTGCTAAGGATATCTATAGAGGTCCTGCTTTTTCATCTGTGGAAAGAGAACAGAGTACCATCTTCTTCAAGGCTGACCCCAAAGGCACAACCAGTCTCCTCCCAAGTTAAGAATTTTCAGCAGACTGAAGAATTAAGCAGATGCCTGCATTATCTGCTGATGTCATATAGATACCTTCCATAACTAAGAGCAAAGAGGAGTATGAAATATTCTATGAGCTCTGAAATTCAGTTCATTTGAGCAAACATGTATTGAAAGCCCACTTTTTGCTGGAGTTATAGATATAAAGACAACTGGGACATTGTCTCATAATAATTCTCTTTTCTCAATTGAATTAACTATTCTAGTCACTACAGCTATCTCTATGTGAGACATCCATAATACCACTCGAAGAGCTCTTTAATATTTTTCTCATGAAGAATTCCAAATGGCTTCTTTTCCTATAGGTATGGCATTCTTTTTTGCCCACTGTGAATATAGCCTTAAGTTTCCAGTAGATGATATAGCCAAATAGAGTTCTAATAGATAGTGTTAAATTGGTAGTTTCTTACTATATATTATATTTTTCATTTCTTTATTTAAAAATATTTATTGTGCAATGACTATGTGCCTGAAAGCTTCTGTCCACTGAAATACATAGATGATTAAGATAGAAAATATTCCATTTTCATAGAGCTTACATTCCCATGTGGGCAGAGTATAAACAAACATATAAACCATATCATTCAGCATTTATCCTACAATAATGCTATGAAACAAACAACTCTCAATCTGTAAATTGAAACACCAAACAATTTATTTGTCTCATTCACTATTCTTTGGTCAGCTGGAAGGTGAGTGATCTTAGAGTTGTTCAGCTTATCTTGGCTTGAAACCATCAGTGAGGATCAGATATTCTCCCCTTGTCTCTTTGGTTTCTCCCTGGACCAGCAGTTATCTGGGGGCATGTTCTCTTCATGGGGAATGGCAGGAGTGCAAGTCAAAGATCTGGATCATGCCAGCAAGTCTAAAACTCTGCTTTAGACACATTTACTAACTTGTATCAACCAAGACAATTCATACCCAACATTCATAATGTTGGCCATACCCAACATTAATGTATCAAAGAAGTATTTTTCATTCATAGTGGGAAGAACTGCAAGTTATATGGAAAAAGAAAAAGTGTGAATGTATAATTTTATAATAGGGAAGGAATTAAGACTTGAAAATAACAATTCGATTTATCTACCACCGTCTGCCTCTTGGTCATGATTGTTCAGAAACCTTTTGCATATGGGATGTATTCATTGGCATTCCAAACATCACACAAAGTCTCACCCAATTATGGTATCAGGTTCAAAATTCAGGATTTCATGATCCATGTCAGGTCTGGATAGAACTGCTCGTAATCTGGACATCTATGAACTAAAAGATACATTATCTACACCTACACATCTGATATACAATGTTGGAATAGGAGCAGGATAAACAAATTAAGCAGTTTCACTTAACAAGGAAAAAACAGAGAAATATAGAAGTAACTTTCGATAGCAATTTTGGAATTCTGCTGAGCAAAGTTTGCCAGGTTCTCCTACAAAGAGGTTGGTATATACTTTGGTTAAGCCCTGCTTCTGCACCTGGGAGTTGATCACCAATTTCCTCTTTGCTGTGCTCTTGGAACTCCTCCTTTTTACGTCTTTGGCTTTTCTGATGAGTATTGGAGAGTATGCCCTTCTTGGTAGCTGAGCAGATTTCTCAGCCTGCTTCTTACCTGTAAAATTTTGGGGGTACATAGATCTTTATATACTCAAACAGACATAGTATTTTTAAATCTAGGCTGGTGGCAATTTTTCCACTAAACTGTCTCAAAAACTTGGTGGGTTTTATGTATGATTCCTGTCAACTCCACATCCCAAATGCCTTACCCACAATCCTTTTAGAGACATGCTTCTTTCTAGAGATAAATGTAGATACTTTGCATGTAGCAGTCATCTGTGAGTTGTACTCTCAGTCTCCTTAATCTTTTCAGGGGTCTTAACAAAGCATGTGACATCCACTTTGCTGATTTTGACTTGACTTTATGACACTGTCCTAATGGCCACACCTTTAGATAGAGAAATGGTTTCATTTTTCAAACTTACTATTCCCAGAATTACTAGTTTCTCTCATTTCCTCTCACTCCTGCTTACAAACCAGTCAACGCTTTGCCAAGCTCATCTCTTTCTTACAGTAACTTATCAAATGCAGATAATAGCAATTAACTCATCCTATGAACATTCTGCCTCAAACACTTCTCAGCCCCATGCTATGAGTGTACTTAGTACATTTTTTGCCTTCTAGGTTATTACAATCAATAGTTTTATGTTTTGTTACTAAATAATATGGGCTGTCATTTTTCCAGCTTCTTATTACGGTTATTTAGAGTTTTCTCTTTATTTACTATTGATCCCAAACCAAATGACACGTATTTTAGGTTGTTTGACAGAAGAAGCCCATTTCTGGTATACTTTCTATATTAATTAGCAATTGGCACAACTATGGTGAATGATAAGCCTCACACCCAAGCCCAAATTTCAGAGGCTCAAACAACAAGTGTTTATTTTCTTTATTTTCTTGCTAATGGTCCTGTGGATAGCCTGAAATAACACTACTTCAGGTCATGGGGGACTTGGTTCTAGATCTCTGATTAGGTTCAGTTTTGTTCTAAGAGTCTCTTCATTCTTCTTCAAAGAGTGACTACTTAACAACATATTTTCTTATAGGGAATGACAGAAGCACCAGGGCACAAGCAAGACTCACAGCATATTTAAAGATTATGTTCTCATTTCGCCTGCCAACATTTAGTTAACCGATGCAAGTCACACGGCTAAGCCTAACATCAATGGGGTAAGAATTGTTTTCCACCCATACTTATCTGTCATATTGCATGTATACTATAGTAGGGAAGGAGTCAAAAATTGAGAACAGTCCAACTTTCACACATGCAAACAAGAAAATATTAACTAGTATAAATACTGTGAAGAAAACTAAGCAGAGTAGTACTTAGAGAATGCCTGGAAAAGCTACTAAGAATAGTTTCTTGGAGATGACATTTCAACTGAGGCTGAATGCCTTCCAGGTAGAGGGAACAGACAGTGCAAACTCCCAGAAACAGAGATAAGCTCAGGGTGATGGAGGAACTGACATAAGACCATGAGGAGAGTGGCAGGAGATGAAATCATTGAAGTAGGCAGAGGCCAGATTATTTAGACCTCTGTTATTATTACTGTTATATGCAATATTGTATAACTGGACATCTCAGATGATTATTTGTCAAACGCTGAAAAAAACATTTTTGGTGAGTTCTGTTGTCCTGATAACCCATGAGTAGGGTAGCTGAACTCAACCAGTCTGGAAAGTTTTATACAAATTGAGTTGCATAATCAGTGGTAAATAATTTACCTTTCCACTGGTTCTTAATGGCGTTGGCCAGCTAAGTTGTTTCTGGAACACCAGAAAATACTAAGAATTCTTGACTAGAGAGGTACTGGCTGAAATACTGAAGAGATGAAATGGTAGCCTCTGAAACTACTTGGCTTCTTAACAATTCCAGGTATTTCTTTCTCCCTGGGCTCCTTCAAGCTAAATGGAAATATAAAGACGCTGGAGCCTCCTTCCAACCCCCCTTAGTCTCACTCTGGGGAAAAACCTCTTATTCTTTTGATCCCTAGAGGGTTTTCTAGATCTGAAATAGCAACAGCTCTGATTGTTGGTGATATCTTTTCCTGGGGAAGTCTTTGTGTTGGTGCTTCGGACAGAGAGAAAACTCGGGGTATAAACCCCAGAGATACAGCCTGCACCCTTGGGGAAGTGCATGATTAATCGCTCTGTGGAATAAATTTAAATGGGGGCACCCTCATGACCACAAATAGTGCGGTTACATGCAAAGTCAGTTATGAGTATCTCTAAATTTCACTAAATTAGAAACACAAAGATGCTAAATTCTGGCATGCCCTAAATCATGAGATCTTGAACACTTTCTAGAAATAACCATTGACCTTTGTCCTATGTGAAAAACTTTGTTAAAAATTGGCATTTAATTAGCCAGACTTTTCTTTGTCCTCAACTTTCAGAAGACGTAAGGAAAATAAAGCTATTCTCCTTTCAAACACTTGAAGCAAGTAAATGAAAACCAGTGACGTCGAGAAGCTGCTGGTCTCCCTGGGTCACAGGAACACCTCTTCAAGAGTGCCCTTGACTTCTATTAAGCATGACCATCTAACCAGGTGAAATACAGAACTGTAATACAGAACTGCAGTATCTTTTAGCAACAAGGGAGCTGTGTCTAGATGAATCAGAATATGCTGGCTGGTGGAGCTCAGACACAATGATGAGGGTTCCAAAGTAGTGGGCAGAGATCAGTTAAGCATTGCCACCTGTCTCAGAGGCTACACCTCTTTTTCTGAGGTGGGACCCTGAGGTTGTTAGCATGGAAGCAGCTCATCCTCTGAGCAGCTCCTGTGCCACAAGTTAGGACAGGAATCCTGCTGGGAGGAGGACTTGGGTCGCAGCTCCTAACCACCACCGCTGGACACAGCTGTCAGCACTGCTCAAAGAAGCGAGCATGCCGCCTGCCCTGGAGAGAGCTGTTCCAGCCCCTAAGAGTGGCAGGTTCAAAACCTATAGGATAGTTCAATCAAAAGCATTGCCTTGCTCTGTCCTATGTGCTATTGTACGTTGGAACACATGCTGCTAGGAGACAAAGAGGACACACGTTTATTTTCAAGCGTAGGACTTTGGAACCACTTGGGAAGAATATTCTTGATTGAGAACCAAAACATTCCATGATGCTTAACAAACCTGCAAATTGAAAAATCAGCATAGGCCCATGCAACCGAGAGGCAGGAGAAGGGCCGATACTCTGAAAAAAAAAATTATTTCCAAATATTCCTTAAATGATATTTGTGTGCATTTGCAATATTACTGCTTTCTGAATCAAAGTCCCAAGCTGTTTTCATCTGAGAACATATGTGGTGCCATTAGACAATATCTCAGCCCGCCACCGCCCAGGATGTCCCCCACCGCATTGTATAATGGACAGTCCCGCAAAGAAGATGCCGCAGCTCAGTCAATGCCTCTGTAATAATATTTTAAAATAAATGATATGCATCATTAAATCACCGAGGATGACTAACTCAATTTTAGAAAACCCACAACTCCAGCAATCATAGTTACAGCTCTGATTTGAATATTTTCCCTTTCACCTGAGCAGCCAGTGGGAGCCAGTCAAGCAGATTCGCATCTAGGCTGTACTCTCAGAGGAACAGGAAGGAACCTGTGATTATGTAGTTACAGGAACGTCGGCGAGATGCCTCCTGTCCGCCTGGGCTTTTCAGACTTTGCCTTCCTCCCTTCTTGCCTTCTTATTTACATATCACAGGCATCCTCTTTGTAAAGTTATTTTAAATAATTTATTAGATTGATCTTTTTAAAATTCTATCCTGGCTAAATGTCATAAGGAGAGAAAAAAAAAGTCTTCTAAACTTATTTAAAGGTTTCTACTGGAGTCGGCCAGTTACCTGCTTCACTGCTGATATTCTAAAAATACCTCCATGTCCGTACTATTATCCATTCTTCACGTCCAATTGCTCTGTTATGGTAATAGTCAGAAGCACACCATGCAGTAATTACTTACAGCTGACTGAAGAAAAGAATATTCAACTCCCCCACTGTTCCACTAGAAGGTCTTTATGCACTATTAACTCATTCCTGTTTATTAATACTCTACTGGTAATTCAGGCTGCTGCCTCTTAGGTTTGTAATAGGAGGACTATTAAACAGCAATTACTGACCATGTGGGTTGGCGAATATTTGTTGTTGTTTTTTTGGTGGGCTCCCCCCACACACACACTTGTTTTTTAAGAAGCCATATTACAACACAGTAAAAGTAACATCACATCTGCATGAGATTAACAAGCTTGGCAGTATTTCTCCCTTAGAAAATGTGAATTTATTCCCAGATTATCATTGCTGGCTTAGGAAAAAGGTATTGTAGAAGAAATAGGAAAATGTGGAAGATTGTTCACATGTGGGAAGCCCCCCTCCTTTGGAAGATATCTTGGCTCTTATGTTCTCTAAGTCACTCAGTAGGCTGTTTCCTCTTACTGCCTTTGAGGGGCACTGACCCACCCTCAACCACCCTCAACTTCTGAAAAATAAGCATACCCACTGAGGAATCCCAATATAATACCATTTCCCCTTTTAAGTTCCCCCACGCATTTGGAAGTGTTTCAATTTAAAATTTAACATTTAGTAAATTCATCTCTCAAAGAGCAGTTATATGAACCCTGGGAGATGGCGAAAGGCTCTTTCTGGGAGAGGGATGGCGTGAGTAATAGGTTCAAGTGAGGCAGGCAGGTGGTAAATGATGATTATGGTAATAATAATTTGTGGCCCTCTCACAGGTAGTGAGCACTAAGCATGTGGCAAGCACTGAACACATTTAAATAGAGACGTGTCTTTGAGATGAATAAGAGCCCAAGAGGTGATTTCCACTGAAAGATGATGAGTTGAGATCTAGAACAGGTAAGTGGCTTGACCAGCAACTTCCACCAAAATGGTGGCAGAGACTGGGTGTCCAGGCTCTCTGACATAGCCAGCTTTCACTCCAAAGCAGCTGGTCCTTGGCACTTGTCTTCCACTTTCCCCCCTTTCCCTTAAGGAGTCATTTTCTCTTTGTGTCCAAATCTTTTTAGCCCTTCAACGAACAGGTTCAACCTCTGAAAACTCCAGTTTGCCCTAGTCTTACTCTTTCCACACTACCAAGCAAATTTAGTGTTTACCTTTGGCAGGTGGTTATAGATAATTTAGTGCTATTCCTTTGTTACCTGTTGGTGTTGTGTGAAAGGTTTTTCTCTCAGATACACTCTAAATCTTTGAAGATAAGGCCCATATCTTTTAAACTTTTCTTCTGTTTATCCCTGCACCTAGTTTGGTAATGGATGCTCAGGTGGTGCTAAATAGAGGTTGGAATAATTCAATGGAAATAAGTAAGGGAAAGAAGAACATCAGTCCCTAAGTTTTCTTACTCTACGGAGATGTAGGACTATAGTTTTTGAGTCAAGTATGGAAAAACAAACAGTTAAACAACAACCATAACATGACAAATCTTGGCGCAAAAGCAGAACAGTACCAAGCTAGTGGATAGCAGATAATTGATGTTCAATGAATTGAATGGAATTAAACTTGTTAAATCAGACCTTTATAAGATCCCAGAACTTTTACACAATGGGTTTAAGCAATAGGAAAAAATTGCAAGGAATTTATGTTATCTGTGACTTTTCGATTTGAACTGGAATCCTGGCTTGCTTTGGATTGAGAGGACCCTCAAAGGGAAGATGGGCTTGTCCCAGAATTCCTGCGGTGGGCACCTTCAACAATGAGACTGATCCCAGGTAGGATCAGACCTACCCTGTGTGATTTGAAAGGCACCAAGAGGCTCAGCCTTCTTCCAATGTCTTGTAGATTGAAGGACCTGACAGGCACCTTAGCAATTAGCTACTCCAGTGGATTTCCAAGGTAACTGTGTCTGTTTTTTATTTATTTATTTATTTTTTTATTACTATTGCTTTTAAAGCAGATTTTATATATATATATATATATATATATATTTTTTTTTTTTTTTTTTTTTTTTTTTTCTGATTAAGCCTAATGTAGGATACTGATGCAGATTAAAATAGAACAGCTCTGGTTGAAGTAAGGCTGGGGAGTGTGGATACCTAACCTGAGAACTCCAGTGATAAAGCCATAAAGTGCCCCTCTGGGAGACGCCAGTGTTCCTTGGAACACTATATGAAAAGCATTCTTCTACTCCAACTTCCTTTTGATACAAATGTGTAGACTGAATGCATAATCTCAAATACACACAGTTGGCTGACAGCAGAATTGGAATACAACCTTTTAGTTAACTAGACAAGTGCTTTATTTTTTCTGTACCCCCTACCTGGGTTAGTGGATTAAGTCCCGTCACCAGCAGGCCACCAATAATAGGTACCTATGTGACATTGGAGGACCAGGCCATTGGGCTTCCTGTTAGCACAGAGCTGAGACAAGTTTAAAGTCAGATGAGTCAAGGTGAGTTGGATGGAGTGAACCAAAGCTCTTGGATGGCTACTGGAGGTCTTAAATGACAAAGCAAATATGGGGTGGGGCGGGTTCATTTTACCATGGACACTCCCACATTTTCATAGTTGAAGTTTCAGCACTGTCTCCCCACTCAACTTGGTTGTCCTGTGTTTGCCTGGTCCCATGTTTTACAACAATTTCAATGTTACCTGAGTTGAGAGAAACTACCACAAGACTTATTTATGGTGATGGAAATTATGCTTCTCTTACAGAATATAATAATATAGATTACCCTATAGTTTTCACGTCATTTAAAAAATTCGAGGGGGGTATGCCCACAATGCAGATTGTCTTTTCATTCTTTCACTGATAGAGGCAGCGAGACTAGAAAAGAAACATGGTATTGGTACTCAAGGGATCTGTATTCTAGACCAGGTCTTTCACCAATTACTGTGTGTCCTGGGGACATATTATTTAACCTCTCTGTACCTCTATATCCTAATCCGTAAAATAATGTCCTCTGGCCCAGATTTGCTTCTGAAATACATTTAACTTTACTGGGCCATCAAAAAAAAATGTAATCCTGTCTATATAGTAACTCTGAGTTAAATTATATCAAAAGAAAACAAATGATTATAGGCATATTGTGAATAAAATGCTCATATATGCCAAGAATTTTAAATTAGGCTGCATTACAAAAACATTTATTTCTGCTATCAGTGAAAACTCATGATAAGTCAGTAAAGATGGTATTAAACCTTGTAAATATCATCCAACTGTGACTTGGAGCTGTGGAACTTTCCCCTTGGGTAAGAACATCTGGGAAGTCTGTTGGCTTCATTTCAGGCAGCCGCTTATTCAATGCATACTTGCTTTGTTCCTTTCATATCTCATTATTCAATTAATAAACATGTATGAAGTTGATACCATTGATTCATTCAATAAACATATTCAATGTATCTTTAAGGAGGAGACTGCTACATATATAACACTGTTTTCATTGTTAATAATAATATCAATAAAAAGATAAATCACTGATGGTGAAGAGTTAATAATTTCATTCAGGAGGGAAAATGTATATGGTAAAAGGATAAATAACTTTATATGACAGTGAATGCTTAGGGTCCAAGAGAAGGAAAGAGGCTATATGGATTGGAAGTGAGGGGGAGTGACTATGTGGGCTAGGGTAGACAGGAGGGGTTCAGGAAATGCTTCCGCGGGTCCTTGGCACATGATAATATTAAAACAGGTGAAGAAGATGACAGAGGTCACTTAAGGTAGTGGTACAGCATATGCAAAAGTTGTGAATTAGATAAGATTAAGAGATGTATGAATTTAGTAAAGATTCCTGTCTACCTGGAGGGAAGAGCGTCTATGAGAGACTAATAGGGGCAGTGATGGTATATAATCTTCCATTTTGGAGAGGTCTTGGAAGTCAGGCAAGGAATTTTGGCCATTATCTTGCAGGCACAGAGGTCTTCTTTTTCTTTTTAAAGGGTTTTGCTCAATGGAAATGTTTTTATTAGTGAAATCATAGAGGATGCCAAAGGACAAACACAGAAAGAAAAAGAGAGTCTTCAGAAAAGCCCCGAGGAGAAAAAGTAAGAATGAGAGAGAGGTTATAAAACATCAGAAAACACAACTGAGGCAGCAGAGCTTGGAGGGTTTATGACGAAGACAGAGACCAGACCCAGCCTTCATTTCAGGGTTCAGTGTCTCTTGCTGTGGATATTGTGGGATAGAAGGCAATGTGGGGTACATAGGCAACCTCTGGAGGAAGATCCTGGAGAAAACGAGAAGAAAAGGAAGAAACAGGGAGAAGATAGAGGGAGACAGAGAATCAGACAGGAGTGAGTGATGACAGGAACAAAAAGCATATGGTCAACAAGGTGGAAGAAAAAGGACATTAATCAAAATTATTATGTGGCAGTTTTGGAGTTCAACTCACAAATTCAGGTATACAGGAAAATCTAACCATGTAAATTTTTCTCTATTTCAAGGCCCTGTTCAGCGCTTCCCATGGCCTCTTCTGTGCCCCTCTCTTTAACTGAGGAATCATGGTCCTTGAGTGATGTTGGGGGTGGGGAGGTTCGTGAGCCCATCTGCCTATAAGGGCCATGCAGTGCCATCTTCTCAATAGACTTTCTGTATTTTCCTGGATGGGGGTCTTCCTTGCTCTCAGAAAACACAGTTGTCTGAATTTTTTTCTCTCTGACTTTCCCCCACCCTCGGTGACCCAACCTCACAGTAGGACCAACCTGTTTCTAGAGTATCCTCCCTTCTAGTATAACTTTCTTTCTCCTCCATAATGCAGGGAATTGTCTCCATTCTTGAGGGTATCCCATTTCTGATGAGCCTGAAACATTTTATAGGCAGGAAAAATGACAGAGAGATTATGTGACTTACTCAAGGCCACAAAGCTTTTCAGTGACAAAATGGATAAAAACGAAAACATCCTAGTTTAGTTACATTTTCTGTTTCCTTTCCTCCCTCCCTCCCTCCCTCCCTCCCTCCCTCCCTCCCTCCCTCCCTTCCTCCCTACATCCCTCCCTCTCCCTTCTTTCTTTTTTCTCTCTGATCTTCTTTCTCTTTCTTTTTCATTTAGGTTGGTGCAAAAGTAATTCTAGTTTTTTGCAATTGTTTCTAACTTTTTAAACTGCAATTACTTTTGTACCAACCTAATTCTTTCTCGTCTCTTCTCCCCCTTTCTCTCCAAGAGGACTCTTTATATGTCAGGCAGCATATCGGCACTGCATATATTATATTGAACAAATCAAACATACTGCTTTCATGAATTGCCAGTCTAGTAGGGGAGATGGACTTCAAACACAGGCATACACTGACTCATAATTAAAATTGTGGGCAGTAATATGGGTTTTATGAGAATGCATTCAGGAGGACCTGATTTAGGTTAGGCAATTAAGGAAGATCCTTCTGACAAAGAGACATTTGAGCTGAGAACTCATAGACAAGGATGAGAGCATTCCAGGTAGACTGAATGGCTTATGAAAAGATTTGAAGTGTTCAAGGAACTCAAAAACATTCACGGGAGTGAAGTATTTGAAAAAGGGGAAATGGAACAAGATGTGGTTAGAGAATGAGACAGGACCAAAGTCTACAGGGTTTCATCAGCCAACTTAAGAAATTTGGATTTGATTCTAAGCTTAATAGAAAACACATTTAAGCAGTGGAGTGACATAATCTGATTAACATTAAAAAAAAAAATCTGGCTGCTCTGTGGGAAATTTAGTGAGGAAGGATGGGAAAGAAGAGACCAATTGGGAGACAGAAGATTTTCAAGTAGGCCTGGGGACAGATGATATAGGTTTCGAGCAGGGACCTGAAAGTGAGGATGGGAAGAAATGTAGGAATCAAATCATATTTTGGAGGAGGAATTGACTGATTATTGGACTTAAAGTGTTAGGGGGGACATATACCCCCAATATCAGACATGAATAACTGATTGAATGTAGTTCTATATACTGATGGGGAAGACTGGAAAAATAATAGATTTGGGCAGGAAGATTTTTGGTTTCCTGTAAGAAAATGTTTTCATCTTGTGACCATAGCAGAGACAATGGTATAGATTAACTCAATGTTTCTAATTCTTCAGCATGGGAAAGAAAACACTTGCGAGCATCCCTTTTAGTTCATTGCAAATTCTAGAAAGTGAGATTTTGAGGGAAATGATATGTGACTTTCTGTCCAGGTCACATGACTTCCCCACCCCTTTCTGTGGTAACTTCAGAGGCAGCCTTTCTAGATGGTGCACATTCAAGACAATGGAGCCTCTTTACCCTGAGTCTCTGAGTGACGCCCCAGAGCTCTCCACTAACCCTCAGTGTATCTTTAATATGGATAGTGGTGTTCTGAGGCCAACTTGTATTGGATTGTGAGAGTTAATGGCTAAGATATTTCATGAGCTGGTTTTCAGGTACAACTTATTAAACAGTAAATAAGGAAAACTTATAATTAGATAAGTTATATTACAAAGGTAATATATACTCAATATTTATTCTTCCTAATTATCTTAACCACATTTGTCCATGTTCCTGAGGGATTTAGGTCTACTATATTTCTGTGGTAGAAGTACCACAGGATGGTGTGGTACCACACATCTCTTTCCTGCTCTGTGTCCAATGGCATCATGTTGGTAGTTTGTACTCAGCCATGGTGGATTAAATTATACCTTGGAAATTAACATGTGCTGCAAATCAGGGCTTGGTAAATTGTTGGGTTGATTGTCTAGTCTTAAGAAAATGATGGAGAAAATGTTAATAATACAGATTAAAAGTGTCTTGGGTCTATAATGGTTACATAGTGCATAGCATACAGTGCTAAGAAAATACTCAAAACCATCATCCTATTCAGCAAAGAAGCTGTTTGTGTCATTGATGAAGTTCTGGCATTCATTTTGTAGGTTTAATGTCATCTAACTTGTTAATGGAAGCAGGTTTTTGAATCAGAGATTGAGTAAACGGGTTGTTTTTTTTTCCAACAGCAAGAATGAGTAGTGCATTTTTATACTATTTATAGGCAATTGTTATAGCCATTTTTTTTTTTAATATTGGGAAAAACACATAAGCATCTCAGCAAAATACTGTTCTAAGACACACCAATAAAGCTATGTGGAGGGTAAGGAAGAAAAAGCTCTCTCTTTCAGACTCAGCATTTAATCCATCACTACATTTTGTTAATTGTATATCCTATAACTCTCTCAAATTTGTCTTCCACTTTCTATCTCTGCTGACATTGCCGTAGTTGAGCTTGTCATCATAGTTTTCTGGACTCAAAATAGTTCCAAGATGTCCTTCTGGGTCTTCTGCCACATTACTCATAGAAATAGCCGCTTTAAAAAGATGAAACCTGATCCAGATATCCCAGAAGATGTGCTTTATATATACAATGGAATATTATTCAGCCATGAAAAAGAAGGAAATCCTGTCATTTGCAATAATTTGGATAGGCCTTAAGGGCATTATGTTAAGTGAAATTAAGTCAGACAGAGAAAGATAAATACTGTGTGATATCATTTATATGTGGAATCTAAAAAAGACACACTTAGAGAAACAGAGAGTAGAGTGGTAGTTACCAGAGGTTGGGGGATAGAGGGAATGGGGAGATATTGGGCACAGGGTACAAACTTCCCTATAAGATTAATATGTTTGGGGATTTAGTGTACAGCATGGTGATGATAGCTTATAAAACTGTATTATATACTTTAATGTTGCTCAGAGAGTAAATCTTAAATGTCCTCACCCCAAAAAAGAAAAGGTAACTGTGTGGTAGGGTGGAAACAGTAGGTAATACTATGATAGTAATTATTTTGCAATTTATAAATATATCAAATCAACACATTGCAAACCTTAAACTTACACAATGTTAGGTGTTAGTTATAGCTTAATAAAGCTGGAAAAAAATAGATTGAACAAAGAAAAAAAAACAAATATCATCATCCTCAGGGTTCAAAAGACAATATGTGGACATTTTAGTATGTATACAAGGCCCTTCCCCACATGTCCCCACCCTGCCTTCAAACCTTAATGCCCATCTCTTTCTCACTCCCCTCACACATCTCTTGGCACAAGCTACACCAAACCACTTGAATAGGCCATATTTGCCCCACATTTCTACCTGTGATCTCATTTAAAACCCTAGTCAAATGTTACCTACTCTATCAACATTCCTCACTATCTCCCCAAAGTGCTCTCCTACCAATGTGTCCCTGATGCTTTTCTCTATGTGCCTCTAGGAAGCAGCACATTGTCTTATAATCACTCAGGTATGTGTCTGACCTGCCCACTAACCTTGAAGGTGGGCACCTTCAGACAGCCCAGCGCTTGGCACAAAGCAGACCCTCAAAAGCTTTTTAGGTATTTCTTTTTGCCAAGTGATAGCAGTGAACTTAGCATCCTTCATTGATGTCATCCACAGCCATGAAATGAGTACCATTTATTCGAAAGCCGCAGGGCCCCTGACCAACTTGCTAAGTAGTGGTTTGCCTAAGATGAACATGGCAACTTTTCCAAAGTCTTCATTTAAATTAGGCACAATACACCACTGACTTTACTCATCCAAAGGTATTTCCCTGTACACTCTTGAAGGTTTTCTCGTCGTGCCAGGAGGTTCTCACCACACAGACAGTTAGGTCTGATGAACGTTCTCATACACATTTGTCTACTTATATGCTAAACAATTGCCAGATGAATTTGTTTCAGTTTAGACAATTTACTTTAATGTCATGTCTGTTGCTGTTTTATTGTTTAAAAAAGTGGTAGTAATGATCCTTCAGAGTCAGAACTCAATGCTTTTATAGTCCCTGAAAAGTAAATGGCATCAGAGGTGTTATATCCAGGCTCTGCTCACGGAAACATGCTCGTCTACATTCACCCAAAAGGCCTAAGTTTCCAAGCATGGAGTATTAGGTAAGTAAACCACATAGATATCAATCTGTGAAAAAGTGGGACTCATAGGACCCATGCAGCAATCACTATCCGAAGATTGGAATCAAGAAGTAGACAAAGTAGGTCTTGTCCCCATGGACTGGCTGGATGACTTGTACATCACGTACTATTATGGGCTGGATTGTGTCCCTCCCACCCCCAAATCAGTATGTTGAAGTCCTAACCCCCAGTACCTCAGAATGTGACTCGATGTGGAGATAGGGTATTTACAGAGGTAATTTAGTTACAATGAGACCACTAGGGTGGATCCGAATACAATATGACTCCTATCCTTAAAAGAAGAGGAGATTAGGACATGAATCACATTAGGACATGGAAAACGATCACCATTTATAAGCTAAGGAGAGTGGTCTGGAACATATTCTTTTCTTATGGCTCAGAAGAGCCAAAGACTTGATCTTGGATTTATAACCTTTAGAATTGTGAAAAAATACATTTCTGTTGTGTAAGCCACCCAGTCTGTGGTATTTTGTTATAGCAGCCTTACAGAATTAATACACTTCCTCTCTATGGTTTGGTATGTCTCACACATTCATGGAAAGTAATAGTTTATACTTAGATTATCTGTCAGCCATTGTCACAACATGATGCACACCAAATCATGCTCAAACTCAGTAGCATACAAGTTATTTTCATCCATCCTTTAGTGGGCCAGCGAGGGAGACTCTGCTTAGGCTGCGGGTAACTGGGACAACTCTAGTCATTCTGGGACCTATGCACAAGCATATTTAAACTCTGTACTCAAACATCCCCTGTAATATCCCATTGGCTCAATGTCAATGGATGGGGAAATATACTTTGAGCATCTTGAGGTCATGTCAATCATGTAAATATATAATATAGGAGAATGAAGAACTGGAGACAATAATTCTGTGTACGACATTATGAAGAGGCAAGAGGCTGGACACGATGACTTTTAAAACCATTTCTCTCTAAGATGTATGTTCCATGACACATACTTTAAATCTAACTCAATTGAGAGCTTACTATGCACCAGACCTTCATCTAAGTTCTTTAGCAGGGTTACGTTATTCAATTGAACCACAGAAACCTGTAGCTTATTATGAACAAGCTTATTATGAACATGACCTAATCAAGTGTAAGATTATAAATTTTGCTATCACACACACATCAGATGGTAATTTCCCATTTGTAGACACTTCAATTACTGCTCCTCAGATTGAGAATAAGGTGTGTAAAGGTGTGTAGACATTGCATGCCAGCCAAACATCCACAAACCAGCAAACTCATTGGCAAATGACACTGTGCTTGTTTTGACCATTTTTGTAATTCAAACTACAGGACACACATAGACACAAAATTCAGACCTTGCCTCCAGATGGACACTTAACTTACCTGTCAAAATGTATCACAAATGAAGTCTCAGAAGATACTGTCACAGCTAAGGCTATATATAAACTTAGGATCTTGTGACGCCAAAGCGGTGACACTGGTGGTGGGAAACCCTGGAAGATTGCATTGGCCCCTTTCAATTCTGCCCCAAAAGTGTCAATATCTATACTCTAGTTCCTCCTTTTGGCTTAGGACAATGTCTAATTTTTTGCCTAGTAAATGTAGGCCAAACATGATAAATAGCCTTTATGAAAAAATTGAAATTCAGGAATATCATTGTGTAATTCTTGCCACTGACTCCCATGGCCCAAAATTTGGATCCTATTTCTTTAGGAAGGATGTGTAATTATTGCTAGATCTTAGCTTGGAAGACATAGAAAAGTAGACATGAATGTTATTTTTTTACTCTACTCTGGAAACCCTATTGAATCTCATTAAGAAACAAGTTCAGCTATTATAATAGAAAACTGTGTGAAATGGCCTTTTCTAGAAGAGCAGACATCAGTGTTTTAAGGATATATGTCATCAAGATGACTATGTTTTTATGGCATATAAATTAGATAAGTGGATAAATCATGAATCTGGTATAAGAAATGTGTTTACAATGCCCAAGCCTGTTCATAGATACTTATTAATATTTATTTTTTTACCAAATAACACCAAAATTGTTATTAATATTGATCTCCAAACAGTTGAAAATTTTCAACCAACCTTTATGTCTCTTGCCCATATTTAATCTCTATAATAAATAAGGTGGATTCCTTCCCACTCAATAGAAATAAATAGGACCCCAGTAACTGATGACATTTGCTGTAGGTCAAATGACAATTCAGGGCTGAAGAAATAACTGGAACCTTCATTTTTGTAACAAGCATTGAGATCTAGGGAGAGATAGACGAGCTGCCTAACAGTGTGTCACACATGTTGATTCATTCCAGTATGGGTTGTTTTCACTATAAAATTTAGAAAGGCAATCTGTAAAATGGTCCTTGGACCTTGGTGAGAATTTCTCAAAGGTTGTCTGAGACCCACGGTGGCAGCCCATACAGTTAGGATGAGAATAACTCTCAGTATTCCACAGTATGTTCTCATTCCAACATCCAAATTCTTATTTGGTCTTCCAATTTGGGACATTTTGACACCCTAACAGAAGGTAGTTCAGTCACCTTGGTAAATGACTTCATGTAGGTCATTCTCACAGTAAATAGTTCTACCAAGCAAGGGGAAAAAAAAAAAAAAAACCTGAACAAACTGCTGGAGCAGGTGTTCTAGCTGTTGGAGAAAAATCATTAGCGTGACATTACTCAATCACTTTGTTTCTCTTATAGTAATATATTATTTATTAGAAGCATTCATTTTTCTCTGTGTGTCACTTTTTACAAATTTCACATCTAATGTTTTCCCCACTTTGGGTGTGCCAGAACAGAAGCAAGTTATGTTTGTAGAAAGTGAGCCAGAAAAATTTTAATCCTGTTTCGAATAAAGCTCTTTCCTAAGCTTATTTAGAAACCAATATAACATTTATCAAGACACTTCTGATATTTTCTGTCTTTTATTGGGGTTTCTCGAATCCAAAATGTTGCATTTTAGAGCTTAAAGAAAATTAAAACAAAAACAAAAAACCTATTTGTCATGTCCCTTAACTGAAAAATCTGAAGGGATGAGTCTCTGCGTTAAATGATTCTATGAACACTTTGATATGCAGGCCAGACACAGACGTTCATAATACCGCATTTTCTTCCTGTATGGAAAAAGCAGTAATAAAGTAGAATGCTTTCCACTTATTATACCAACTAAGAGCAAGAGGGATTCCACTTTCTAGGTATCTTGTTTAGTCAAATTTAGCAAAGTTTCCAGATTTAAAGCCTTTAAGTGAAGACAATAGAGTATGTTAAGCAACCAACTAATATTCTACTGAAAACCTGACAACCCTCAGGGAGACCTCATAGAGTGTCAATTATTGGACTGTGAGTCCTATCCGACATGTTTGTGATTTGGAGAACTCCAATTCTACCCCATTCCCTTGCCACGTTAAGCAGCACTCTCACAGTTCAGGCAATCAACAGGGACCTGGAGGAAGAGAACATTAGATCTGCTCTCGGGAACACAGGGGAGATAGTATGTTAAAACTGGGGCAGTCGCCTCAAAATTGGGGCATGTGGTGCTATTATGAACTCCCCTGCCTCTGAGAAGACGCTCCTCAGAAACTTCCTGTCATTCCTTCGAGACTGTATCAAGTCGGCTTGGATGTGACACTGTGAAAATGCTGTAGATGCCACCGGAGGACTAATTTCTTCTCCTAAGATGATCACTGAAAACAAAGAACTCATGTCAAAAATAAATAAACTTACTTTAGCACTGATTGGTGGAAGGGGAGAGAAGGCGAATCTTGGAAATTCTGTACTTCACATGTGTTCGTCTTCTGTGTCTGGGTTGGGGGAATAGGGTCAATTAGAAAGGAAAGTAGGCCAAAGATGAGAGGTGGACAACGAAGAGGAAGTTTTAATCAGGCAGTTTCATATGTTGTCGCTAGTGTCAAGTGAATCCACTAAGAATGTCAACCATGCAAATAAGCTAGTGGTCGTGAACATAGTCACTTCACAATTAACCATGTTCATGGAAGACAAAAATATGATGGGGATTTGGGGGGTAGGGAGACTATATACACTTAAATAAATAATGTGTCATTACCTTAGGCTCTGATTGGCATTGCTAATGTTTTCCAAGGGCTGAGAATTAAAGGGATAGGCTGAATGAATGAACAAGGAAAATAGAGAGGGAGTACACGTAAATGCCACCCAAGGCCAGTGTGATCACTGAGGCTTCCAATACAACTAGCAAGCATTACTGTGTCCATACCACGTGCCAGGCAGTGCTCTAAGGGCCCTCTATGTGTAAAATTGTTTAACTCCTCACAACAATAGGAACTGTTATTCCCATTTTACAGAAAGTGACACTAAAGCAGAGAAAGGTTGAGTAACTCGCTCTGGGAACATGGTACTAATAGCAGAATTCAGATCCAAAGCACATCATTTTGATCCTTTACTGTGAATGTCCTTTACAGTATCTGTCATGGGAGGGCAATGTGGAACTTGGACCTGCATGAAAACATACATATTAATAGTGAATTGGCTGCATATGTTTAATTAGCTCTCCTGTAGGGTATTAAGCTTTAAGTCTTCCATAACTAATGGTTTAAGAATAATTCAATTATATAGAAATAATTTAGGAACAGATAGTTGAACAAATAGTGTATAATACCATGCTCATTATAATAAACAATATTTTTTTTAGTTCTGTAGGACCTCATTGACAAATGGTATGTACTTTTATTCCTTTTTTTGAAGTAAACTAATTGGACTCATGAACCATTGGACAGATTAGGTACTTTAGTCAGTGTACACTGATTTGAATAAAATTTCATTGAAATATTGGGATCCTAGGTTTAAAACAATGACATGGATTTTTTTTTAAGGGGACCAGAGGCAATTCCTGTAATCCATTTCATTCCTGAATTTCTGTCTCTTATTCTAATAATGTTTAGATATGAATTGTATGGAACTCATATTTTTAAAAAAATTAAATTAGTTGTCCTGTTTCCCTGAAGACATTATAACTGTGTCTATATGTCATTTGTCTTCTAGAAAACACAATAAAGAAAAGAGCCCAAATATTTGAGAGGAGGATTGGAACATGATGATAGAGGAATAACACTCCTAGGAGAAATGGAGATTTTTTTCACCCCTGGTTCAATTATTTTTATGATGAATTCCATAAAATTCCTATCCAAAAATTGTTAGTGTGCAGTGTCCAGTGAAAGTGATGAGAGGATGGTGTTTGTGACGCGTACACATGTAGTGACATCCTCGCCTTTCTAAAATAGATTCCATTATACATGATTGTCCAGCCCTCTTTCACTGTACACACAGTTTGGTGAACTTTGGCAGGCCTTCGTCTAATTTTTAACTCTCGGTTTTGCTGAGACCAAGCTGAGCATATGGTACAAATGGAACGAATGGAAGCAAATAAGTGCAAAAAGAAGCATTTATCTAACCTCAGGAAGATAGGCAACTAGATCTTTTTAAAAATTGATATGTAAACATAGAACTATTGGGTCATTCTTTGTGTGATTGTTCCTTTCTAGTTTCAGCAAAATATTTCATTTGGGGGAAATTCCTTTCTTTGCCATTAAGATAGAAAAAGAGGAAAACTTCAAAGTATTTGCAACTCTTCTAGAATTTCATGTTAATTTTGTCTCTCTCTCCTCTTGATATTTCTTTCTATGTAAATCATTCTTGTACACTTACTTCTTCCATTGTATTTTTATGAAGAAAACATAGTGATTGTCAATGATGAGCAAATGAGATCAAGGCAGAGCTTCACCTTTTCCCATGAAGTGCTTCCAGACTTGTTTAGATACAATGCTCTTGAAGGCAACAAACATGTCTATTTTATCTTTGTTGGTATCTGGCACATATTAGGTACACAGTATATTATCTGACTATATCAATTAATGAGCAAACAACAATGATGAAGAAAACAGATGTTTTTGTAAGGCTTTTAAAGAAGATTTATGGAACATTTTGGAAATGGGCCCACTTTATTTCCAAGGGAAATTTTACTTTCAAATTTAAAAAAAAAAAAAAACCCAAATGAGATTTTGGGGGATTTCATGTGATTAACTCTTTACATTATCTTGTAGTAATTATACAGAAATCTCTATTTATGTAAACACAGTGAATGCATCATAACACTAGAATAAGTATACAAATACTGCATGTCAAATTAGGTTATAATCACTTTCAAGGGACGTGATTTCCTAGTTAAACAGATTCGTTTACATCTTGCAAAATAAAAAATAAGTGAAAATAACTATATAAAATCAGGCTTACAGCTGGACAGATCTTCTTGGCACTGGTCCAGGCACTGAATGGGAAAGCCCCTCCAGCTGAGGAATGCTCAAGATGCCCAAGATGACTTTGGAGAGGGGCCTTGGGCTGCTTTCCCCCTGTCCCTGGCTACCAGTGGGGAGATGAGCTGCGTTCACATTTATGATGAGACTCTTACTGTGAAGGGTTGGAGTGGGGTAGGGGGAGTGGAATGGACACATGCTTAGTAAAAGAGGAAACAGAGGCAGCTCAATATTTCACCCTCAGGTAAAAAGCATGATGGAATAAGTTAGAGAGCCTCTAACTTATTAGTTAGAGATCCTCTAACTAAAAAACATAGTTGAAGCTAGCATTGAATCGTAGAGCTTTAGCGTCAAGGTTTGAGTACCACAGATCATCTCGGTCCCAATCCTTGTAATACAGATGAGGAAACACCATAAGGTGAGAAGCAGCACCAAGAATGAGACCAATAACTTTTATTCCCAAATCTGGTGTTTACTTACAATATAATTGAAGCTCATCCTTTCAAGGGAGATAATTTTTAAGAAGCTGCTCATTTTGATGCATATCTTTAAAGAACATATTGCACATCACCCTGACTCAGCCAACTCTTTCTGCAGTGTTCCCTTAGTTCCACGGCAGAAGGGCATAACTGCAAACCTGCTATTACACGTATGGTATAGTAACATTGTGGCATCCTCTATGGCTAATTGTGCAGAGCAGTTTGCCTTTCACTGAGCTTCCATAAACAGGGTGCATTTGGTTATCTTTCCTCTGTATCCCCTTTATATTCATCTATTACCTATTTCTGTTGATTATAAGAAGTCACTAAAAACAGTTAATTTTTTAAAACCAATCGATTCTAACTTAGAGGTAGCACTATATTTCTGCTATTGAATAAAGTCATTTTAAAGTGTAACTGATACTTATTTTTATCCAAGGTGTACTTGTTGAGCACTCACTCTGTGCTGTGCTGTGCACACATTAGTTTCTTTCCACGTCCCGTTGGTTGAATTGTCCTGAGAAGGGGTTGGTCAGCTATAGCCTGTGAGCCAAACCTGGCCTCCTGCCTGTTTTTGTAAATAAAATTTTATTGGAACACGGTCACACTCATTTGTTTGCATAGTGTCTGTGGCTATTTTGCACTACAAGAGCAGAGCTGAGTAGTTGTGACAGAAACTCTAAGGCCCATAAAGACTAAAATATTTGCAATCTGGTCTTTAACAGAAAATTTTGCAAACACATGGTCTTGAGTGTGAACATTTGATTTTCTAGCTGCCTTGGTAAGAAAGCCAAATAACATACCTATAGATGACACTAAATTGTAGCTACCCTGAACACTAGTCACTCTCAAGGCTTTGTGGCCACGAGTCATTACCATGACGCTAAACAATGAGGAGAGAACTAGCAAAATCCTTCTGAGGAATACAAGGCTTTTCCAGAATTGTTCAAATTGTTTTCAAACCCTGTTCCTAGAACCGTCTCTAATCTGTACTAATACCACAAACTTGCAGCTTTTGCATTACAAATTTATTGTTATTTCTTCTACTTCTTCTTCTACTTTTTTTTTTTTTCAGAAAAAGGTAATTAGGCTATAAAGAGAGCTCTGACAACTAATTTCAGTCAAAGCAAAATTAGTACAAAGAACGCAGATTATTTTAGTCATGTGAAATTAAAATAGATATATTTTAATGACATTCTAAAAAATCCAAGTCTGACTTTTTTCCCTTTGTTTTCCCCACCTTCCCCTGTTCTCTTGTGATCCCCTATTCTGTGTAGGTAGCAGACATGTGCTAATTTAGGTCAAAGACCAGCTCACTACTATGGCTGTCCTCAGGGTTCCTTCCTCCTGCCCTACTATCGATCTTTGGGTGGAGAGCAGCTACCTGTCTTTCCTTTTCAGGAGTTCCTCTAAGCTGAAAAGACAGGACAAGCTGAGGAAGAGATAGTCACTACCCATGCCTTCAATTTTCAATTTTTCATCGACATTAGTAAGAGCCAGTATACTAAATCTATATGGGAGCTTCAAGAACTTAAAGGTCAGTGGCATTGTGGGTGTGGATATACTTGTGTTTCTTGGGGGAGAGTCCAACATTGCTGTGTTGTGTCACTCCAAGAACATATTAAATATGCATCTCAATGTCAGCAGCACCTTGAGATGTTACCTCCAAAATTATCACCTGCCTTCTGAAAACCATAACCCTAAAAATATTGATTGGTTAAAAGGCAGGATCTGAAGGAATGAGTCAGTGTCTCCGTGGATTATCCTAATCAAATAAGGATAGTATTAACCTAGATACTCACTGATCTGCCAGTATTTGGTTTGAAATGTAGGCATCTCAACTGAAGTTATGGGTTTCATTCTTTTGAATATTTCTCCCAGACATTTAAATACATTACCACTAAGCCAGAACCAAGAAAAGCATAAAAAGCATTTTAGGGAATAAATTCAGCAAGTTTCCATTTGTACCAGATAGTAAAATTGTTGACAGGCATTATGAGGCATGTGTATATTTCAGCCTGTCAGTTCTAAGTCACATGCTTAAGGTGGAATAGTTTGGCTGCCATGTTATGTAGAAAGGTCTCAGACATTTTAGGTAATAGTGTTTCCTAATAAATATATAGAATTTCCAAGTCACCCAGCATAGCTATTTAGGCAAGTCAGAAGAAAAGCTTCTTTCATTAATTATGCTATAAATGTAACTTCAGTGAAGGGTAACCAACTAAATACAAGATGAAAGGATTGGTAGGGATTCTCTCCATCGAAGTGTTGAGCTTTACACAATTTTATTTAGAGGTACTTCCATTACTAAGGAGGCTATGAGTTGATCGACTGTGTCTTAGAATTAACTACAGTGGTGAAAACACAAATTGCAAACCAGCATGAAGTCACAAAGGGAAAGGAAAAAAAAAAGAAGTAAAAGTCGGGGATTCATATGTACTCTTTATTTTCTTTTACGAAAATAAGTATTGGAGCAGCTGCTCGGAGTCCAACATTAGTCGGAGCAAGCCTAATTACTGTTAGGTAGAGGGCCTAATGGGAAGTGCTACACACACGGCCTTCCTTTCTCATCCCATTTGCTTCTGTTTCCAGAGGAGTCTGGATTTTTGTTGAAGGCAAATGATTATGTTCCCTCTGCTTGGTGTGCTAGAATGAAATATGGTTGGTAAAGAAAGGGAGGACCTGGATGGGAAAGTGTCTTTTCTACAAATTGTTTGTGTGGACCACTGAGGAAGTTTCCAATGTAATATTGTTTGTAGCTCAGGGTGGAGGTGACAAGGGCTTGGAGCTCACTTAACCACCATCCTTGAAGCCTGTTGTGGGCACTTCTCACATCTCCCAGAAGTGTAAATCGTAGCATTCACGGGGCTTCCTTTGTCCTTTTCAATGGAGAAATCTAGCACAGATTCCAATTAAGCTTTAATCCTCACAAGAGAATGGTAATACTTTTTCCTCTTTTCCTGATTTCTTGACTGATTTTTCTCAAGATTCAGCGCTCAGAATAATATGTATGTTTCCCACAAATGGCCAGGATGGAAACACTAATGAAAACACTAATCACGATCTATTGAAGAATAATTCTACGAGTATGGATTCTGTCATGTACATCTTTGTGTTTCCTATGGTGATATCAAGACATATTTGTTGACTAAACCAGTAATTGTGAAATAAACCATAAAGATAGTTAGTTTTTATTTGCATATCCTTTTCAGTTATCAAGTGATCCCATGACTATTAGCTCTTTTGTTACTAGAAGATAAGCTCACAGCAGAGTGAACTTCATTATCCTCGTTTTAGACATGAGGAAACAGAATCCATGGCCAAGATTTGGTACAGGCTAGGTGGCTCGTAATTGCCAGATTCTTGACTAAAACTCATGACTCTAGATTTATAAGCATCATGCTAAGTTTCCCGCTAGTCTATAAAATCTTCAAAACATGTATTCAATGTAGAAAACTTTCCTATTGGCTTTTACCTCTTGAGACTCCAATTCAGAGTAAAGTTAGTTAACATCCTCGAAGCATATCTAAATTGCTGGGAGGTGTGGTGTGCTGGAGCTGGCTCTGCTCACAAGAATCAATGCAGCCCATCTCTTCCCATTTCCATGTTAGGTGGTATCATGTTAGTAACTTGAAGTCGACCATAGCGGGAGTGTTTACACCATGGAAATTGGCAAACACTACAGATCAGAGAGAATTGATTGTTATCTCCCAAGAGCCTTGGTTGTCAATTATCTATCAGCACATTACTGGTTAGAAATCTTTTGCCTGGGTACCCAGGCAAAAATCCTGTAGCTGGGTTTCTTGATGCTTAGAATATGTTCCAGTGTGCTCAATTTTTAAGACATCAAGTTTCTTTGTGAATATGTTTGAGTATGTTCTTTTGCAGTCTTTTGAAATTATACGTAGGAGAACAGCAAAGGATCTTCTCCATGAGGGAGAGTGAGGTCTGGGAATAAAATTTGCTACTTGTTTAAGACTATGGGTATTTGTGAACATGTGATTGCCCTTTAAATTACACATAATTTTAAACAACTGTGTAAAAAAGAGTTTTAAAAGTTTAATGGTTCTGAATCAAGAATAGGAATTAAAAATTGAAAAGAAAATATGAAACTATACCTTATTTTTCTGCTTTAAAAAATAAGTTTCCTTCTCATTTGCAATTAAGATGCTGAGAATTTGCATAAAATGTGTAAAATTAGAGATAATTGAACTACAGTAGCTATAAAAGTGGCTTTTCCATTTAAAAAATAAATCAGATGTCCACTAAAAGAGTGTTAGAACCATTCCCCCCCCTCTCCTCCTCTCCCATTTGGGTCTCTGGTATTTTTCACACTTTTATTGCTGATTTTTATTGCCAAACAATCCATGGAGTTTGTGGCAGCTCTGAGACGGCAGCTGGCCCAGGCAGGCCTGTTAACTCTGGCATGTTAAGGACCCTTCAGAAGATTTCCAATCCAGCCTCAGCACCCGGGTCAGTAGATCAAATCCAGGGAGACCAAGGAGAGGTTGCAGTGGGAATGGAAGGAAAGGGATCATGAGGAGTAAGGAAGAAAAGCCCAAGTACAGAAATGCCTTTAAACTAAACATCAATAGCTAGTTTTGTTTCCCTGTACCAAGGTTTCCCCTGGGAACCTCACGTTTAAAAGGGCCAATCTGTAAAAGGGTGCACCAATGATCAAAGGGGCTACAAATGATGGTCCCAGATGTATATTTGTGTATTGATTGAAAGAGACTTCCTCCCCAGGATGAGGTGCAGCCTCCATTCTGAAGGTAATCTCAGGACCAGTCCTGAGCAACTTCATGAAACATATCTTAGACCGATTCCTAATTGCCCATCACTGAGATGGGCTTTACCTCTCCCTGTTTGGGGCCCAAGCATATGATGACCAAGCACTGCCCATGCTATTTGCATGCTGCTCTCCTGAGATGTCTGTAATGTATAATGTTGAACATTGGTAGGCACGCTCTTCATTTTGCTTCATCTGTCTTCTTCCATGAAAGTGCAAGCACTTCAAGGGCAGAGATGATGCTTATAAGGAGACCATTGTGCATGTGTGTGTGTTTGGCGGGGCTGGGGGGCAGTTTCACAGTGATATCAAAAGTGCCCATGTGGGGAAAAACGTTGAGTTCTCGGAAATGTTATAAAGCTCTGAAAGCTATTTGAATGGAACAATGCTAGTTGCCGTTGTATATCTTCTGATAAAGAGTAAAATATCACAGCTTTTTATTTTTTATTTTTAAATCATGGTAATAAGTGAAAACAAAGATAGTCTCTTAGAGTGAAATCTCCCATACGAAGCCATTTTATCTGTAACCCTCAAACATCTGCTCACGCTGTGCCTACGTGTTATTCAATAGGTCCCAAAACATCTAAAAGGTATGTAAAAAGGTTTATTGATTTGATTTGACACTATTTATTCTCAGGAACCCAGAGCCTTCATGGTCAGCTCTGTCTGGAGAGACGTTTCCAGTGTAGTTCTTTGCTGCTAATGTTCCTACTCAACTACATTACATCTCTTTAAAATAATAAAATAAAAAAAAATACTTTCAGAACCCATAGACTCCTATCCTCTCTTTGAAAGTTATTAGCTGATTTGATACTATGGAATAGGGTTATTGATTTACTGTGTGACCCCTGCCTAGTAGCTTGTTTACTTTCCATCTGGGACATCCGGAGATGATATGTCAACTCATAGAAGTGATTCTCTCTGGCATCTGAGACACCATAGAAGGCCAGTGGCAAGTAATGGCAGCAGGATGAAAATATTCTGAATCCCTGTAAACTACACTACCTGGAGAGCTACCTTCTCCATTTTTCCATTAGGCCAAACTGGATGTTCTCCTCAATATCTATGGCTATATATTTTACTTACACCGTGGCATATCCGTTTCCCATAGAGAATCAGCATAAACCTAAACTTATTTTTATGTATTCTGTTTTCTGTGTGAAGTTGTATGACGGAAATTATTCATAGTTAATAACATGTATAGCATATACATGCTATATAATATATATGATATATAATGAATCTTTATATAGCCTAACCCAAAGTTCCTAGCCTACTAGGATGGAAAGGTCCGAAAATGTTCTGTGAAGATACATCTTGAAGAATGAGGGATATGGAAGAGCGTCTCAGATGAGAGAGGATGGGAATGCTTAGGCGACATCTGAGACTGGAAATTGGCACCTGTGGGTGAGAGAGCTGGAATACATACTACCATTTTCCTCTTCATGCATATTGAGACTGCATGTGACCTCAGAAATTTTCTCAACACAGTGTTCCAAGAAGCAGTTAGTTGAGGTTGGTCAGAGCAACAATGCCTCTTTTGGCACTTTTGATGTTTATCATAGAAAAGTATGGCAAATAATGCTGAAAGTTTCTGGATTTTATTTTTTATTTTTTATTTTTTAAGTTGGTAAGCAGAATCTCTTCCAAACCTTTGGAAAGAATTGTACTTTATCAATATTTAATTTAGCTTTGTTCTTGCTTATACTCACCACCAGCTTTCCAGCCTGTTTACATGGGCATGTAAAAATACAAAACTAGCATTCATTAAAAGCTGGCAAAAGCATAAAAGAAAGGAATAAGAGTAAAATATGTACCACATGATCTTCAGAGTTTCTTCCAGGGGACGTCAAGCTTGAATTTCAATTGTCTAGCTCTCTACTGTCAAAGAACGTCCTTCAAAGGCCACTTAATAACTGTGGCAACCACGAACGGGGCGCCAAAATGCTTGAGGGCTTTGGGGGGCACCATGGCCTATTTGGGGGACACCTTACCTTCATCTTTTCACTCAGACTTTCCTTGTGTGAGTACTGAATGTCCTGTCCCATGGGACATGACCCTTTAGTGCCTTCTCTCCAACTTGGAAACTTCCATCTTAACCTGTTTTCCAGCGAATGTAAATTCTATAATTTTTCAACAGTCTTTTGTATAACACGGAACCTTCAAGCAGAGGACCCAAGGCATTTTCTTTCATGAAACTGATTCTAATTTCATCAAAGCACTCAAAAGAAACCCATTTGGCTTTTTACTTGTCCAGTACTCTACTTACTCTGAATTGCATTCAAAAGCCACCTCTCTGATTTGAAGATGCCTCCATGGAATTATGTAATTGGACCAACAGTTGCCAGTTCTCCACACTCTTGCTACCCCACGTTATTGCAGAGCAGACTACTGTTTTGCAGACCTTCTTTATTGCGTAAATGGCTACATTATCACTGTGTACACATTAGGACAAGCAAATGGGCCCCTTAAGGCAAATAAGGGTTCAAATAACCCAGACAAGGTAGCCCAACTGAATTGAGGATTCACCCTTGTTACAACCTTATTGCTTTATGGCACATGAGCTAGTGGAAGGGACAGACTGCTTCAAGTGTGTTTCTACTGATCCTGCTGGCAAATCACAGCTTTATTACAGTAATGAGCCTGACCATATTTCTGTGCTTATGCATATTAGGCACCAAATGTATTTTCTGGCCCGCCAGCCTGTGGTAGTAACTAACACAAGCAATTTGTCCCGGGTTACAATGTGTGTGCATGCATTAGGTATGAGCACGATAGTTGCTTTGGGTTATAAAATACTACATGTTTCATCATGCGTACTTTTATATGCACAACTTAACTGTATGCAAAATAGCTTGGCAATTAACCAACACAACTTATTCGTTTACTATAAGATTATTGCAGAAACATATGAATTGGGGACAGCCACAAGTTCAATTCAGCAATATTGAAAATTTCATAGGATTATTAAACACCTAAAGAAAATGCTGACTTTTTAAATTCTCTATGCTATACGTGTTAAGGATTTTTAAAATATATATCCTGATTCTCCTCTCACTTTTATTTTCATAAATAACCCTGAGTGACACTCTTTTTAGGAAGCTGTGGGATTTTTAGACCATGAATTTTCCCATTCTCACTGTGAGCTGACATTTGGCTTTTGACCCCATTAGCTTTTAGGTAAAGGTGAATGGTCATTATTCTAATTTCTTCCTCAGGATCATATTTATGTATGCCATTTATTGGGGCCCTGATTATTGAAAAATGGTATCAGCATAATTCAGCTCAACCACTAAAAAGAATGTATTTTTTCTCTCTCTCTCTCTTTCTATTGACCATGGGAATCAAAAAGCTTGGTGCTGTTTACTTGATTGTATGACCATATAGGAAGCATACTAGTTTACTTATTCCAAAAGATCATACCCGTGGAAATTTGTTCTTCTGAACACTTCATTAAAGTGTACTCTTTCTCTCACTTCCCTACAAAACAAACAAATGTAAGTACGTAAGCAATTAGAATTTGTGGGAAAGCTCTGTTGAAGGAATGGCTGCTGTTGCTACATCCACACATCAGTTATTTTAAGTTGTCAGAGAACGACTTTTTTTTCTTCTATGCAGGTTGGATTTATGTAAATGACCACACAGGACAGGTGCCTTTATTTAGTCGTTACTAAAGCTGAAATCATGTTGTACAAGAGCTGATAACATGAAATAACACGAAATAAGTGGGCTTACCCCTTCTGAAGCTTGCTTTACAGTACCGGTATTTCTCTTCAGCAAATCCTGCTGCGGTTTTAAGTAAGACGATAAAACAACATAAATGTCTTTGTGGCTAGAACTGATTGTTTCAGAAGCAACATGGCTGTTTTATTCTTATCTTTAATCTCTTCTACACTGAATTTTTGAGAACAGGAACAGCATCCTACCCTATGTGTATATAATGGGTGATTTGCTTACGTACCCGCCAATTATTCATGCAGTGTAGAAAGCAAGAATGGGAGGGAACCCCGTGTTCATTATAGCAACACCCCAAATAAATATAGAACTAAGACTGAAAAGTGCCTTTTGCAGTCCTGTCACAGATTAATACGGCTCATGATAGATACTTAGTTCTCTGACAGTTTCCGCTGCACCTTCGCTGGGAAGTTGATAGAAATGACTCAAGCCGAATGCTTAAAGCAGATGTTATCCCATTAATTAGCTCCGGACCCGGGTACACTCGAGACTTTCCCATTTTCAGGCCGAAAGGAATTGGTCCCAGCGAGCGTGCTCTATATCCACATTTAGCATCATCTCATAAACAGCAGTGAAAACACAGCAGGCCCTTGATGAAGATACATTAGCTTAGTTCTAATTTAAAGTTATGTTGCTTAACCTTAATGTAATTGGTCACTGGTGGCCAACTGTTTGTATAGAGTGTTGATGACCAAAGAGATGTAATAAATTATAAAACTCTCTGCTTAAAAGGAGGGAACGATGGTTTTGTTAAAAGCTTTGCATGTAATAATGGTAAAATAATTGCACCTCAGCCGAATAACTGTGAACCTCTTAATACGAACAACAGAGTTCTCAGGATAGCTCAGGCCATCCCAATTTAGAACAAATACATGAACCTGGCTCTTGTATTTAGCCAAGGAGTAACTCATATTGAATCTCATATTGATTAAAACAAATGAGGAAGTCAATCTGTTATCTTATTTGGGAGAGATGATGATGGGTAGTGGGGTAGTGGGGTGAATTAAAATAACCGATAGCTATGGTTAACCAAGAAGCAGAAAGCACAAATAATTCTATTCTGTGCATTGGTTTGTAGTCACTGCAGACATGTCTTTTAAGAAGTCTTGATTAGCTGGTAGAATAACTGGGATAATAATCAAATATGAAAGTAATTGACACAACTTTAATGTTTAATAATGAATACTATGCCAGGGGCAGAATAAAGGGAAACTGTCTTCCTTTCTGAGAACAAGTTCTGACTTAAAATTTCTTAGGCCAAATATAGATAGCAATTACTCGAGGCTTGTGAACTACAATTGCAGGATTATAGTTAAAGTTATAAATACGGTTAAAACGAAATGACACGATTAACAATATTCACTCTATCATGAGTAACGATATTCATTCCATAGGTTTTCTATGTGTTGCTGTTGAAAATCTATTCCCCCCTTTCCCTGTTAAAGGTTTGTGCCTTTCGTTTGAAATACAAGTCAAATAAACACATTTACGCTTCTGTCTGGATGTTCTTTTTTCCATCCTGGTTGGATTGTGTTAACTAGCTGTGCTGTAACAAGTAGGAAATGTAAAGTTTTTGTTTTTCTCAAAAGATAGTCCTTTTCTCTAAATATTATATTAGCGTTCTGAATTTGGATCACCTCCAAAGGGTACTACTCACTTCACAATGGAGAAAAAAGCATTTCTCTCCCTTCTCACATTACATTTCTTAGAAAGACCTTCCAGTAATTTAAACTATTTACAGTACCTCTAGGTCATTATTTCCCCTGACTCCACTGAAATACCCTGGGACACTATTTATGGCTGACTTCTGAGTTACCTCACAGGATCAGTTTACAAAATGGAGACTTCACCATGTGAAAGTCATTATTTTGTTTAACACAACTTCCAATGTTAAGGTGTTTTTTTTTGTTTTTTTTTAATTTGCCATTTTCACACAAACACTGCCGTGGCTGGCAGTGTTAGTTATGAAAATCCCAGAAGCTCAGATGTGAAGATATGTATCTCTCCAGGGCCAATCTATCAATATTACTTGGGGCTAACTCATAAAATCAAAGACACTGATGAGAAAACAACAGAAGAAATGGGATTTTTCTTTTTTTTACTTCCAGAAAAAAAAAGGAAAACTTTCTATGAAATAATTAAAAATTCTGCATTATAAAGAATAACCTGCCAGGCTTTCTAAGTAGCAGAGGACAGTGGGCTATCCCATGAAGTCCAGGCTAATTGAAACTATCAAAGGGAAGTCCCAAGTTTGTATGGGGAACAGTTGTGCCCTGGGAATAACTTCAGAGCTGCCCTTCTTAATAGTAAAAATGGCTCTGTTGCTGTTCCACCTAAAAATCAATGTGGCTCACAATTTTAATAAGGAACATGAATCTGAAAACGTGTTTAGTATCAGGTTATATAAACACACCCTAATGAGATACCATAAAATCCATCACATTAAAGGCTGGTTTCCTGCAAGGTATATTAGCTAAAAATGTTCCATATATTAGGTCAGTATACAACAGTACACATAATAAAGCAGCTCTGTCAAGATAAGATGCATGTTTTGCCCCTTAAAACTGTTATGTTTTGCACATTTTATAAGGTTCCTTGAATACATGAATAAGATAAGTTATTCCCATCTCTTTCTTAAGCAATCTCAGAAATGGCTATGACCTGAAATTGGAATTCTTGTAAACACCCATCCGAAGAAAATGTGTGCAGCTCTGTCTTAAAGAGACGGTACATGTTTAATTATCCCAACTTCTTCTAGCAGAATACTATTAACATGCACATTAGCATCATCTCATTGGTTCATCCTGCTGCTCCACCTTAGGGGCAGCAGTAGGAGCTAATCTTATTGCTCCCATGCGCATAATAATGAAATTTGGTCTTGTCTCAAGGCAGTGTTCTTTGGTCTAAAGTACAGCTGGAGACATTACTGTTCTGGAAAATTTCTGACCGATTCTTTGTGAAAGATGAAGAAATGAAATAAAATATAGTCCCAAACAACGATTGTGAAATATATTGTTTTACCTTGAGTATCAAGTATTAGGTGATTGAAAGTATGAATGACTTCATGTTTGAATGCAGACGGGAGTGGAAACTAAAATCTTAGATACTTACATCTCTATACATACCAAGGAGAACACTGCCCCCCCCTTGCCCATAAACCCCAGACAATCGGTGTCTACCTATGAAACTTTTGTTTCTGAATGCTGTCTTCAGCAGTGTACGGGTGAGATAAAAATAAACCAAAACCATAGAAAGAACCCTTTCCTCACGTCTTTTTCATCTGTTTTCCAAGGAACAATGACAAGATCGCATGGAATATATAATACCCTTGCCTTTTTGCAGGCAATGTTGGAAAGCTCTAATAAAAAATATGCATACACCGCATAGCACACACAAAAATACATGTGAATTCAAGGCTACTGAATTAAGGGAGGTTGTTCCAACATTTCCCCTACTGTACATTATTTGTATTCAAGGTTTTTGAAATGACATTGTAATCTGATGATGCACCAGCCTATTATATTGTCTAGCAGGACAAATATCCTTGCGTTTTCTGTGTAGAACTAACACAATTTTTCCATGTCAGAGGTGCATAATATCCTGGCGGTCATAAGGAATGATGCTATTAATCCTCTTGGGCAATCTCCAGGTCTGATTATTAGGGAAATAAATTTGCATGCTGCATATGAGCTAGGTGAATCACCGAGAGCACAAATTATATTTCCTGACAGCAAGTTAGAGAATGGAGCCGTGTCGCTTTTTTATCTTCCCCCCCCTCTGAAAGCTATAGAATTTCAATTCATTACATGAGATTGGTTAGAATTCAAGTCTCTTTTTAAGTTGATATTAAGTTGAGTCTGTTATCTCTGCGAAGGCTGGTAGGTTCCCCAGAGTATCCACCTAATCACTACTTAAAAAAAATCGAAACGTATAGTTAGTGTCATGATTTAGGTACCAGAGCTACTTTATTTATCAGCACAGAGTGAGATAATTTCAATTTGAGCCTCCATAGCCCTCATGAATATAACTGACTTGAAAGCTTTTCACCCCAACTCCCTTTCTCCCTCCCCCTTTTGTTGCATATTGTAATAATAGTTATTCCGGGCACCTTCCTTGCTGCCATGCCAAGCATTGCACGAGGCTCCTTCCTCTATCGTAGAGACCTGATTCTAGCCAAGCTTGTGCAAACAGCCCCTCGTTTCTCTCTCCACATCTGACTGCTTCCTCTTTGCCAGCAGTACTGCCAGGCGTGTCTGCATTCAATATCCATGATGAATGTATTTTTATTATTTCCAGGGGTTGGCATCTGAGAAACCTTTTTGCATTATTAAATTTGAGCAAGGAGAATGATAGCAAATAAGAGCATAATAAATTGCTTTATGTCCTAATGTATTAATTAAGCAGACATTTATTATAATTGTTGTTTTATAGACCCATTGTAAAAATGTATGATTGTGTGGTGATACTCTTAGCTGGAGCCACATATGGTAACTCGGGTGGATGGGTTGTGACATTTGTCAGATTAGAAAGGGCTCACCAGATCTAGTCTGCAAATTCACAAGGAGGCAGAGAACCTGGCTGAGCTGCGCGTTTGGTGAAAAAGCATTGCTAAGGCTAGTGTGCAAGCAAGAATCCTTTTATTAATTTTGTGTAAAACAAAAATATACATGCCACACTCAGTAAATACCGTGTGTTATATAGTGCTTTATAGTTTTTAAAGTACAGGTACAGGTGAATACACAACAGAAGATAGAGAAGATTATAGAACCTTCCTTCAATTACAAAATGTGTATTATTACCATTGTTTCAAACAGAAATATGTGTACATTTCAGAATAATGGAAAATCCAAGAAGCAGACAATTTTGGAATATATATGATTCCAGTGTTTTAAATTATACTTATTTATTCAGAGTGAACCAAAAGCAGCACAGCTCCGAAGGTTATGTCTTGTCTTTCTGCTTACTTGAGCCATGGGTAATTGTCGAAAACAAACAGTTCTTTCTTTACCTGGCTTCTTCACAGTGGGTTAAGTAATTCTTCTACCATTATGCCAAGTAAATAAATGAATAAATAAAAGGTTCTGGCGAGTTCTTCCATCATTTTTGTCTCCCATGCAGTCAATATGGTTTTAGTGAAATTGTTCGCAGATCAGAAATACCTTTGAAACACAGGTGTGCTTCATAGGCACATGGCTCATGATTCTGCGTTGTCAGGAACTATTCTCTACATTTTAAAAAAGGAAGTTACAGTCGCAGAGAATTTAGAGACTGTCCATGGGGAAGGGTGCCGAGGGTCTCAAGGGCTGCTTCTTGTCCCTCCTATGGGGGTTATTTTGGGTTTCAAATAGTAATGCTTTTCAGCACTGTTGACTTTAATACCTACCTAATACTAGACACTGAGGCTGATAGAGGTGATTGGTAACAAGCTCAGGGAAAGGCATGAGGTTAGATGTGAAAATGCCTAAAACTAGTTACTGCCAATAAAGCAAACCAAGTCCATCCCCAGTGTTATTCTAGACTCCCCTCTGCAGGCATTCAGCACTCTGGCTGGCTGCAAATGTCAGAATGATTAGGGAGAGGGAGAGATAGAGAAGGGACAAGGCTGGAATATACTGAACACTGAGCGCATATGAGAGGCCGTGGGCATGACCACTGGCCAGCCATAAAAAAGACGCGCAGCAGCCATGCAAGGTGCATCCATGAACTGGTAGCCAAGTGACATATAATCCATAAAAATACTGCCTCCTTCCACAGGATGTGGAAACAGTCATTCAATTTAGTGAAAACATATCAGCTTGGCAAGTACATTTATATTTAGAAAATGATAAAATCTGAGTGATCTGAATTTGCTACTTTGAGATCAGTTGTTCAGATATCATGTATAGATTAGAGAAGGAATTTTCACTCCAAATTGCCAAGCATCAGCACCTTGTTTATGTTGTTTTCTGTGATCTGCCCCATGGCCTGACATAGAGTAAAGGGGTGTAGGTTGATTTCAGATATGAGGAAACTGAGGTCTAAGCAGTTAAGCCAATGCCCAAGCTCATAGCTAGGACGTGGTAGATCTGGTGTTCAAATATGCTCCTGGTGCCTCAAATCTCTTGTTCTTATCCCTGGACCGATCTTTCTCCTAGAGAGGGAGACAGAAAAAGAGATAGAGGTAGAGATAGGAAGACGGAGAGAGAGAAAAAGAAACAGGAAGGAGGGTAAGAAGGGGGGGAGGAATGAGAGAGAGAGAGAGAGAGAGAGAGAGAGAGAGAGAGAGAGAGAGAGAGAGAGAGGCGGAGAGAGAGAGAAGAAAGAGAATTTGAGTCTTCTAATGAAAGGAAAAGGAAGGTGAATGCTATCTAAAATATTCTTCTATTTCTTCACACTTTTGTTTCAAATTTGAGACTGAATGCTCTGTCTTTACATCAACAGGAATAGCATGTAAACGATTTCTGTTTGTTCTTGAGGTTACATGACTTCTGGCCATTGCCTTTCGCAGATTTATCAGGATACAGAGACCATGAACCCTCATGCCCCTGGATTACATTGTTTGGACTCAGACAGACTTAGGCTTGATTCTTTACAAACTGTCATATACTAGAGAAAGCCACTTAACCTCTTTGAGTGTTCAATTATTATTATTGTTATTATCAATATCATTATACTTAATAGACTCAATTGTAAAACTTCATGAAGCACGGTAAATTCTTCCAAGTTTCTGGTCAAAATACAAATTTGTATAATCTAGACCATTAAACAGGCAGAATCCAATCCTATGTCATCCTCCCAGCATCAAAACACTGATTGGCTGTGCCCAAGACACTGGGCATAAAACCCAAAGCTGAGAGTGGCAGTGATCAGCCTCTCACACCGTGATTGTGTGGAACTTGATAATGTGTTCAGTTATAATCACAGTAACTTCCATGACTTACATTTGTCCTGGCCTGTGCAGCGAACAAGAATTTTTACTTCAGTGTCCTCCCATGAGTCTCATAATTACCCCAAGAGATAAATGATACTTTTATTGACTTTTACAGATGTGAACACTGAGTTTCAGGATTTGGAATGACATGCCCAATGCCCCCGATAACTAATACAACAGGACGTGAAACAAGGTTTCAGCTTCTTGTGGTACTCCATTAGGGACTGAAACGTTTGTTCTTGAATTTTAAGTTGAGGTGTTTCAGAAAGAGAATGGAATATGGAATATTTTCAATCAAACTATTTGACCAACACAAGAATCACCAAGCTTCGTATAAGATCTGGATCCACAAGGTAAGTTGACTGATACAACTTTAAAAATTGCACAATTATAACAACACCAATACTGCTTATATTTATGTAAGGCTTGGATTCCAACCATAGCTTACTCGCCGTGAAAGTAAAGATTAGCTTTTCATGATTTTGCCCAAGGCCCTGGCATCCACCTGGGAGATGGCAGTCTACTGTTAGCTTCTGTGCAGTGACCTATCATGACAAAAAAGGAATTTCACACAGCCCAAGCAACTGACAAAACAGCTCACCTTTCAGGGAAAATGTGATATTTTCTGATAAGCAGCTTATGCTAGTTTTCTTAGCAAATAGCCCGGAAGCATTTCTGTCTGTGGCATTTCTAGATGTGATAAGTTGAAGCGAACCCCTCTGACCATGCCATAGTCAGGCAGGCCCTTTTCTTTCAAGGGACAGCTATTTGGAAAAAATATAAACATGTGGCCATTTGAAAATGATATAAAGTAATTGATCACACAGACAGCCCAGAGCATACATTGTTAACAGAAACACATGCCCCTGTTTATGGAGTTGTAAACAGAAAAGTGTGTATTTATTGTTGGAGGTAGAGGCCAAAGCCTGGGGCAAGATTAGGTCAAAACCTTGTCACTTTTGCACATGGCCACACATAAAACCAATGCACATATTTTAGTGGCAGTATTTTCCAATGTGTGTTCAATGAACAAGGGACAAGGTGCCAGGGTTTTCCCTCCTGGGTTTCATTTGCTCATCACAGAAACTTAATGAGGTGATACTATTGCCATTTTGTGGCACAAGAACTGAGGATCAGAAAAGTCTAGTAGCTTACTTTACATGAGGAAGCTAATTCATAGTTACAGTTATGATGTGAACCAACTTCTGACCCTAAAGCCCAGCGTCCACCATACCACTCTCCTTGTTTTTTCCCTGTTTTCAGAACCAAAAAAAAAGTGAGATGTGTTGGGCAGGGCTTGCCTACATCTGCTTGTTGTTGTGAAAACCTAGGGTTATGCTATCAGACCCCGTTAAGACAAGGGGTCATAGTATTTTGTCCCTCTCTAATTATGTACCAAAGAAAAGTTAAGGAGGTGACATATCTCCTCACATGTCTGAGTACCAAGGGCTTGGTCAGACTCTGGCAAACGATAAAGGAAATTCTTCGGGGGAAATTTCCAAGTGACTTACAGCCTTTGCATTGCAAAGAACGCTATCGTGCCTACAGAGTTTGCTTTCATAAATTTGGTTGCAGGCTATTTTGAGGGAAAAATGCATCCCATCTTCCCTTTACCTTGCAGGTATTCAGTAACCATTAGACCACATTTTAAAATGAATCGTGTGCACTGATGTTAGAGAAGGTTAGACTCTCTGAGCTGCCACCACTGACATATGACTACAGTGACAGACAGTCAGCGGTATTCAAACTGAATTAATCAGAAAACACAGCCTACTTCAATGTGACGTTTAGAGGGAGGAGGAATAGCTACTTATTTACCAAAGGGATGTCACTGAACCATCTTTCTAGCTGGAGATAGCCTATGGCTACATAATCCTTTCAAACCAGCAGTGGAGCAAAAAACTACACTGGGAGCCAGGTCTTTTAGGCCGGTTCCCTCTTGTGCTCTCCTCTTATTCCTCTAGCTGGCCCTGATTATTTTATTTTGGGCAAGGCCACAAGATGAAGTGGGGGATTCGGGTGGCTTCTATGGTGACAACAGGGGCACAAAGAGCCTTTGGAGAGTGAGGCATTTGCTCTGATCATTCTCGAAAGCGAACACGCATCTGTATCAGCACCCTGGAAGGAAGGAAATATGGTAATAATGGTGCTAGTGGTACCTTAATTTTACAAATATGTAATGCTAATTATGTAAACATTTGAGAACTCTGAAATCTCTTCATCATGCATGTCATACAATGGAAATATTATGCAGCCTAACTCGACATTATACAGTAATAATGTTATTTCACGTTGGCTAGTTGACAAGCACGGGCCAATGCTGTCTATCAAACAAAACTGTTGTGCCAGATTGTGTCTTGGCGATAAGTAGGGAAAGAGCCACTCAGAGTCTGTTCATGTATTAATCAAGGCATTAGACTCAGGCCACTCCTACAGATACGTCTGTACTAAAAAAACATGGAAATCTTTTGCATAGCAGGTGTCTTAGTCAGCTCGAGCTGCCCTAATAAAACACCATAGACTGGGTGGCTTAGACAACAAAAATGTATTTTTCACAGTTCTGGAGACTGGAAGTCAGGCTTTCAGCACGGTCACGTTTTGGAGAGAGCCTGCTACCTGGCTTGTAGATGGCTACCTTCTTGATGTGTCCTCACATGGCAGGGGTGGAGTGGGGGTGGGATGGGAGGACAGGGTGGGAGAGAGAAAGAGAAAGAGAGAGAGCAAGCAAGCTCTTTGGTGTCTCATCCTATAAGGACACTAATTCCATCATGAGGACCCTGCCCACATGACCTCATCTAAATCTAGGCCCTCATCTCTAAACTCCATCACATTATGGTGAAAGCTTCAACATCTACATTTTTGAGGGACAGAATGCAGTCTATAGCACCAAAGGACAGCTGGATATTTGTTGCTGACAACCCCCCCCCCCCACCACACCCATCCTTTGCTCACCAGCTTTTATTTAGGCTTCAAAATAAGTACAATTTAATGGTTCTGTTTTTTCCAAAAGTTTAGGAACTTATCTTGCTATAACTTCCCAAATTTTGTATGCCTCTCACACTTAGACGAGTGAGATGGAGACTGCACAAAGTTGTCAGTACTGCAAGCAAACTGCTTTGCACCCAGGTCAGTTAGATTTGTGGAGGGATTATGACACTTGTCCCAAGACTAAGTACTTTGCTTCTAGAACAGATCCAACATAACATGTTTATTTCCATAATGTCACCCATCCTCCTTTCTACCTAATACTTAGCAGACACTTTTTTTTATTCTTTTTTTTTAGCATTCCGTAATAGTCACAGTGGGTAAGAGCATTCAGGCCTCAGTGCCAGAAATGTCTAGGTTTCCAGTTTGAAACCAAACTTACAGTAACAATGTCTGTTGGATACCTGAAAGCAACACCATTGACTTTCTTCATACAGTGAGTGTTGGAGTATTTCAGATGACTTGTTCAACTAAAAAGGCCTTCAGTCCTTAGATGATACACACACCTAAAGGGAAATCAAGGGTGAAATTCTCTCTCTCTCTCTTCTTTTTTCTTCTTCTCCTTCTCCTTCTCTTCCCTCTCCTTTTCCTCCTTCTCTTCCTCCTTCTTCTCCTCCTTATTCTTTCTGTTTTGAAGAAGCTGTGAAAAACCTGAGGCATTTAAACCATTAAAGGAAGATATTATTGAGTAATTACCAGCCAGAACTGACTTGTTAAGAGCTTGGTAAAACTTAGAGGCTAAGTCTACATAACATAAAGTGAAGATGATATTTGGTAATTATTATTTAATTTGAGCAATCTTTGCCAAGAGGTCGTTTTACAATTAATTAGTCTTCATTTAAACACAATTTCATAAGTGGACCTCGAAGTATCACCTCAGGAGAAAAATGCAGTTCCAATAATATTACTATGTCAAGAAATATCATAATGGAATCTATGACATGGCACAAATAATTATTCATAACCAAAACAAAGCATTCTCTAATGTTCAGAATATCAGTCCTATTTCTTTCTCTCAACCTCTCTCTCTCTTGCTGAAAGACAGAAAATTTTTCAAGACCTACATGGAAAGAGTAACTTAGTAAAATGCTTCTATTAATGTAGATTAATTTTGCTGTGTGACTTGAACTTAGAAAATGCTGTTAAGTAAACTCTTCAAGGATTTATCAGGGAATTTCTTCTATAAGTTTATAGTATAAACAAAGAACACCCTTTAGTCTGATTTGCAGGTGATGCCAGGATGGGAGCATAATGTACACTTATTGCCACAGTTCTGTTCTATGTATTTTAATTCAGCTCAATTCATTTCAACTACCTATAAGGTACACATGTAGGTGACACCCACTCTGTTGCAGGCACTGTGCTTTCTGGGTAATGAGCACCTGCTAGATAGCAAATGCTTTACAGACAGGAACCAAATCATAATAGACTTTCAATCCTCATGTTTACCAATCAATATTCAAGTGTGAACATGCACAGTGTGTTTGGGGACTGCAGTAGTGGATAGCACTGGATAATAAGTGTTAGGGTAATAGGACAGGGGACCTGATCCTGGAAAGTCTTGAATATAGTCAAGAGAGACTCAGGCAATAATGATATAGAAACCAAAAAAAGTTCCTGCGGTAAAGACTTCATTCCATGTAATATCCATGCCATTGTCCAGTGCAATTTATCCAGTTGGCATTTTTTTTTTTTTCTGTAAAGTGTGAGATAGTAAATATTTTCTTCTTTGTGGTCTCAACTAACTCAACTCTGCAGCCATTGTAACAAGGTAAGCAGCCACAGACAATATATAAACAAATGGAATAAGCTGGATTTAGGCTGGAATAGGCTGGGCCATAGTCTGGCTACTTCTGATATGGTTCAATGCTTACTGTTTTTAAAATTTTATAACAAAAGATCATATGACTGAAGTCTTTTGAATGGAAAGAACAGTAGTTAATGACTAATGTTATTAGTGTTTTTTGATCACACACAAACTCCATACAGACCAACCAAAAATAAATGACAATATAACTCAGAAGTCGCTGCACCTTTAAAGCCTACATTTGTAATGCTCAGGTTGAATTATAGGAATATGGATTGAGTGGTGAGTGAATACTGCAATGATCCTACCAAAAATAATGTTCAAACAAAAAAATTGAATTTCAGTGACCCGGTGAGACTAATTTAAAGTCAAAATATCAAGAAACTACTCAATTCTCCTGAGAGATCTGCATTAATTTCCAGATGGCACTCAGCATGAAGACAGAGACAAGCTGAGTTCTTTGATCTGTGCCAAGTTTGCTCAAACATGAAGATGTGAATCACATGAGGTGCCTGGTCAGATGCTACGGTTAACCTCCTGCCACCCTTGTCCAGCTATGAAAGACTGTGTATGCCCAGCTTAGGATGTGACCCAACCACTGGCAAGAGCTTTTTCAGGGCATAGCTGTGGCCTCAGAGTCAGCTGTCTGCAAACATCTGGAACTTCTACCTCCTTCCAATACCGTTAAGACACTTGTCACCTTTGACAAGATAGTGATAATAATAATAATAATGGCCCAGCAGAGAACTGGCTGTGGCCCTTTGGGTAAGTGAAGATTGAGTGACGTTTCCTTTGCTTCATCTCTTCCACTGGTTCCCTGAGTGTCCCTTCAGCCCAGGCATGATTTTTCTCTCTATAGTAGTTTTTGAGATTTGAATTGGAGATCACACACCTTTAAGGCTGTTATTTTCAAGTTTTAATAATGTTTTGCAACTCATTTCCTGTTTCTCAGCTGCCAACCTTGCCAAAAGCATTCCTTGTCAGGTACTAATTTGGGTGACGTGACGACCACTTGATCTAAATTTTTGGTGGGTAATTACTGAGTCAGAAGTGAGTAATTTTTTGATATCCAGTGGCAGTCAGAAAGGTGGGTATTTTACTAACCACTCATTAGAGATTCTCCAGTAGTGAAATGTCCTGAATTTTGCTCTGTTTGCAGACAGAAGGAAAATCTGACTGCTCAAATAAAAAGTAACTTCCTGCTTATTTTGGCAGCACTTACAGGGTGTATTGAAGTTTTTTATTATGAACCAACTCCAGGGTTTCATTGTAGCTGCACTATTAATTTTGTATTGATCACAATTTTATGAAACGAACTTCTCCTTTTTTTTTAAGTTGGAGATCTTGCATTTAATTTAGAAAATAGTTGAAGATATTTCAGTTATTAAGGATTTAAGAAATATTAGAAGTACTCAGTAGTAAATCTTAGTACTTGAGAGTAAAAAAGTCATCTCTTCTCTGAAAGTGCTACTCCTTTTCATGTAATACTTCCGGTGGGTACCTTTTAGGTTTCTAAAATTGTTCATTTCATTTTTCTAACAGAAGAAATAAACAACAGAAATGTTTTTTGCTGAGAAATGAAACATCACTTAACTTTGAAGCAGTCTCATGTACCCATTTATTGGAAGCAGTGAAAACATGAAATGTTTGTTTTGGGGAACTTCTACTTTTATTTTTTTAAGATGTTTATTAAAAATCTAGTTAGTGTACAATATTATATTAGTGTCAGGTTTACACCATGTTATTCAACACTTATGTACCTAAAGAAATGATCACCATGATAAGTCCAGCAACCATCTGACACCACACTATGCTATCACAATATTACTGACTATATTCTCTATGCTGTACATTACATCCCCATCACTTATTTGTTTTATACCTGGCAATTTGGACCACTTATTCACCTTCACCTTTCCCTCTCCCCTTTTTAATTTTAAGTTAAAGTTCACATTCAGTATTATTTTATATTAATTTCAAGTGGACAGCATAGTGCTTAGACATTTATATAATTTAAGAAGTGATCCTCTGACTAGTCTAGTACCCACTTGGCACTACACAGTTATTACCATATTATTGACTATTTTCCCTGTGCTTTACATCCCCATAATTATTTTATAACTATGAAATTGTTCTTCTTAATCCCTTCACATTTTACACCCTGGCCCCCCAACACCCCTCCCATCTATCACCACCATAAATCTAGTGCCCATCTGACACCATACATAGTTATTATAATATTATGGACTATAAACCTTATGCTATACCCTACAACCCTATGACTACTTTGTAACAACCAATTTGTACTTAATCCCTTCCCATTTTTCATCCACCTCCTCAAACCCCTCCAATATGGCAGACATCAAAAAGTTCTCTGTATCTATGAGTCTGTTTCTGTTTTGTTTGTTTATTTTGTTCTTAGATTCCACATATAAGCAAAAATCACACTGCATCTGTCTTTCTCTGTCTGACACTCCACTCAGCAACATACCCTCCAGGTCCATCCATGCTGCTGCAGATGGCAAGAACACATTCCTTTCCCTGGCCAAGCAATATTCCACTGTATATATGTACTACCTCCTCCTTATCCATTCTTCTATCGACAGACACCCAGGATGCCTCCACACCTTGGCCATTGTAAACAATGCTGGCATGAACACATGGATGCCTAATATCCCCTTGAAATAACGTTTTGGGTTTCTTTGGATAATTATCAGGAAGTGGAATTACTGGGTCCTTCTTTGTTTCTTGTGATTTTGTTTTAAAGTCTATTTTGTCTGATATAAATATTGCTACACCAGCTTTTTTGTTTGTTTCCATTTTCATGAAATTACTTTACTTTCTGTCCGTGTGTGTCTTTCAATTTGAAGTCTCTTGTAGGCAGCATATGTAAGTCTCGTTTTCTTATCCATCCAGCCCTCCTATGTCTTTGGAACATTTACTCCATTTACATTAAAAATAATTATTGATCGATATATAGTTATTGCCATTTTATTATTCCTATTTTTGATCTTTTTATTTTTATTTTTTTCATCTTAAAGACATCCCTCTAACATTCCTTGTAATACTGGTTTGATGGTGATGAACTCCTTTAGCTTTTTCTTGTCTGGGAAACTCTTTATCTGTCCTTCAATTTTAAATGATAGCCTGGCTGGGTAGAGTAGTCTTGGTTGTAGATTTTGCTTTTCACCACTTTAAATATATTGTGCCAATCCCTCCCAGCCTGCAAAGTTTCTGTTGAGGAATCAGCTAACGAACTTTTGGGAGCTCCCTTATAGGTAACTAACTGCTTTTCTCTTGCTGCTTTTAGGATTCTCTATTTGTCTTTCATGTTGGCCATTCTAATTATAATGTGTCTTGGTGTGGGCCTGTTTGGCTTCATCCTGTTTGGGAATCTCTGTGCTTCCTGGACTTGTATGTCTGTTTCCTTCATCAGGTTAAGGAAGTTTTTCAGTCATTATTTTTTCAGGTGGATACTCAATCCCTTGCTTTGTGCTTTCTCTCTTCTCTTTCTGGTACCCATATGATACAACTGTGGTTATGCTTGATGTTGTCCAGAGGTCTCTTAAACTATCCTCATTTTTTTTAATTCTTTTTTTTTTCCTTTTTGCTGTTCCAATTGGATATTTTCTGCTACCTTGTCTTCCAAATCACTGATTCGATCTTCTGTGTCATCTAGTCTGCTGGTGATTCCTTCTAGTGCATTCTTCATTTAAATTATTATATTCTTTATTTCTGACTGCTTCTTTTTTATGGTTTCTATGTCTTTTTTAATGCTTTCTAACTCTCTGTTGAAGTTCTCACTAAGTTTCTTGAGCATCCTTATAACCATTGTTGTGAATTCTGTCTCTGGTAGGTTGTTTCCATTTCATTTGGTTCTTTTTATGGATATTTCTCATGTTCTTTCATTTTGCATGTGATTCTTTATTTCCTCATTTTGGCTGCCTAACTGTCTTTGTTTCTACGTATTAGGTATGGCTGCTGTGTCTCCTAGTCTTGGCCAGGTGGTCTTATGTAGTAGGTGCCCTGTGGGGCCCAGTGGCACAGTCTCCCTGGTCACCTGCTCTGGGTTCTCCAGGAGTGTCCCATGTTGTGTTGTGTGTGCCCCCCGTTATAGTTGAGCCTTGATTGCTATTGGCATGTCAGTGGGTGGGATTGGCCCTCAGGTTGATTGGCTGTGGTTGATAAGCTGTGTGGCCACATCCACAACTTATGGAATGCTGTGCAGGGTGCTTACCCCACTAAGTGGGATTCACCCCAGTAGGCTCTGGTGCCTGTTGAGACTGCCCTTTGTGTGTGTTGCTTGTGGAGCTCATTGGGTGGTGCTCTCTGTGGTCCGAAGCCAACCTCCAAGTATGTTGGTTCTGGGGCCTCTTGGGAGCGCCTCCGGTGCATACCCAGGTCACCCACTGCCTGTGACTGGCCAGGGAGTACCTATAAAGTGATCCACATAGAGGTATGTGGGAGAGGCCACACTATGAGCTGAGGATGTCTACTACTGGGTCTTAGATAGCTTCGCAAAAAGCCAGGACACTCTGAAGTCTGCTGCCAGCTGTGGGCTCCCATAGGGTTCAACTGCTGATAAAGCCTCCTGCATTATGTAGTAAGGGTGAGGCGGGATCTCAAAGAGTCAGCACTTTGGAGCAGTGGAGCTCACCAGGCCAATCACATTTAGATTTGGCCTTTGGGGGTGGAGTTAACACAGGAAAGATGGCGTCCACCTGCAAACTGCATGGGACCAGTGCCTCATACAGGGAAAATGGGGACTGTCTCTCCAGTCTTCGCCTGAAGGTACACAACTCAGTCTCTCCCCATATGTCTCCAATGCCCCCAGAGTCACTGTTTCTCCACCGGAGCCCAGGGTAGGTGTCTGTGCGGGCCCTTTAAGAGGAAGTCTGGGTTTTTCACAACCTTCCATCCCACTCGATGGTCAGAATTCCTGTGGTTTTCCACACCCAGAAGTTGTGGGTGCTCTTCTTCCTGGCACCAGTATTCGGGGTTGGGGAGCCTGGTGTGGGGGGCTGGGGTTCCTCACTCCTTTTTGGGGGACCTCTGTGGCTGAGCTATCGCTCCCAATTTTCAACTGCTGCAAACGGGTGTGGAATCAGCCCGTTTTGTATTTCCACCCTTCCTAAAAGTCTCAACATGGTTTCTCCTTTATATCCTTAGTTATGAAATTTCTGTTCAGCTAGACTTCAGCTGGTTCTCCATGTTGATTATTCTATAATTTAGTTGTAATTTTTATGTGTTCATGGGATGAGGCAAGCAAAACATTTATCTACTCTGCCATCTTGAATCTCTGATCTGAATATGGGGATCCTCTACTTTTAAAAACATAGCGACATATTGTATCATGTTCCTTTAACCTCAAACAGAAAGTTTAACAGACGTTACAATCACTCATAGGGTTTTTCCTTTAATAATGCCTTATGATTAGATCACAACTTTTAGCTATAATTAGTCCAAATGCACAATATAGAATTATATCTTTAAAATACAGTTCCATTGTTTAAGATTCTATTCACAAATATCCAGTTTAAAGGAAATAAAATTATTTAACTCATTTGAGCAAATTATTTTAGAAATATTGAATTGAATAGAATAGAATGATTCTGTATTAGCTGATATAGCAAATTAGTGCAAAATGTGTGGTTAAAGCAACATAAATTTATTCTCTCATAGTTCTGGAGGCCAGAGTCCAAAATCTATATTACTAGGGTGAAATCAAGATAGCAGCAGGGCTATGCTCCTGTGAAGGCTCTAGGGAAAATTATTTTCCTTGCCTTCTTCAGTTTCTTGTGTTTGCTAGCATACCTTGGTTTGTGGCTGCATCACTCCAATTTCTGCCTCCATGGTTACATTGCCTTCTCCGCTTCTCTTTCTGTGTGTGTGTGTGTGTGTGTGTGTGTGTGTGTGTGTGCGCATGAGAGAGAGAGAGAGACAGAGAGAGAGAGAGAGAGAGAGAGAGAGAGAGAGAGAGAGAGAGAGACTTCCCTCTGCCTCCCTCTTACAAAGGTACATGTGACTACATTTAGGGCTGACCTGGATTAATACAGGTAATCTCCCCATCTCATCAAAACCCTTAATTGTATTAGCAAAGAACCTTTTTTATTTATTTTTATTTTTTTTCCCCATATAAAATAACTAACATGATCCAGGGAATGGGATGTAGGTATCTGGGCCAGGGGGTAGGGGTCATTTTTCAACCGATCACAAATGCTTTTTGAATATTGATACTGTACAAGACAGAAGAGCATCTATACCCCAACTAAAGCATAATATTTTGCAAGGGTTTGGAGAAAATAAAACTTACTCTCTCTTGAGAATAACAGAGGTTATAAAGAAAGGGAAGTGTAACTTGAAAATAGGTATGAATTTGAAGGCAGGAACAGGGTAGAGAGAAATTCCTAATGAGTGGAAGATTTTAATAGAAGCTAGAGAAGGAGATAAACTTGATAGGTAGATTGTAGCATTGGATTAGAACCTTGGATTCTAAAATCAGATTCTTCGGTTTAAATCCTCACTTTGCCTTTTTCCCGCTGTTTATTGCTATTGCCATCCCTACATGTCTAATATTTTCTTATTGCTTATGTTTATTCATAAGACGCTTGTTTAGAAGGTGAGTCAAAGATCCAGGTTCATATATGACCTTCAGTTGTCAGCTCAGTCACGTATTTTCTTTCCAGACAAAGCTTCTTTAGTAGTCTCTTTAGAAGACCCCTCATTTTGGGAAGAAGCAGCATAATACAGTGAAAATAACATATACTTTATAGTTACACAGAACAATGTTCGTATCCAAACTCTGTCACCTGTGTGACCCTGAGCAAGTTGCATGCCCTCTCTGAGCTTCACTTAGCCCATCTGCTCAAAGCTATTGACAATACATTTCTCAGAAGGTCATAGTAAGAATTTTATTGGGTTCCTGTGGCAGATGCAGAAGGCCTCACCAAATATTCTGTCTCCTCCTTCATATTTCTTTGCTGCCTCGCAGTTAGGTGGTGCTATGTGACTTGTTCTGGTCAATGAGTTGTAAGTGCCACTCTGGGCCAAAGCATACAAGAGCTGTTGTGCTACCCTCCAGATGCCTTGCCCTCTGAGAATCTAAGGGATCATGTGTTCTGTAAGGTGTATTTCTGAAAAATTCTGGAGAATGTTTACCCCTGGACATTCACATGAGACACTGAGCTGGAGAAAGAGGTAACTGTATGTTCTGTTAACCTGCAGAGGTATAGGGGTTATTACTACAGCATGACAAAGCTGTATCATTTTTACATTGCTACATAACAAATGACCACAAACATAACAGTTTAACACAGCATGCATTTATCGTTCCCCAGGTTCTGCTGGTCAGAAGTCCAGGCTTGACCTGGGTGGATTCTCAGTTTAGGGTCTCATGGAGTTGAAATCAAGGTGTCTGTTCTCATCTGGGATTAGGGGTTCTCTGCCAAGCTTACTTATTAATTTCCTTGAGCTTGTAGAACTGGGGTTCCATTTTCCTTGCTGGCTGATCTTAGCTCCTAGAAGCCATCTGTTTTCCTTGCCACGAGGCCCCTTCCACCTTCATGTCACAAACAGAGTATTACTTTCTTCATGTGTTTCAAATCTCTGATTTCCTCTTCTATGACCAGACAAAACTTTCTGCTTTTGAAGGGTTGCTGTGATTACTTCAGAGACACCCAGATAATCACCCTATTTTAAGATTAATTGATTTGGAGCCTTAATTTCATCTGAAAAATCCTGTTTCAACAGGACCTAGATTAGTGTTTGTGTGAGCGCACCAAGGGCTGGGAGTTTGGGCATCATCTAATTCTCCCTACACAAGATGGTATCTCAATTTACAGAATACCTACGACATAATAGGTGCTTAATAAACATTAACTTTCTCATTACCACACTCTGACTGGACATTTACCCACATGTCAGTATTTCAGAAGAAATACTACACAAACATCCTCCTTATGAAAAGTCTTAATTTCTTTCTACTCTTCTGAGTGGAAGAGAAACTCAGTTATCAATTTTGTGAGAATACTATCAAATCATTTGCTATTATTTATATAAATACATAAATAGCATTATCAAACAGAATATGGCTTAGTGTGTGTATGTGCATGAATTTGTTTGTGTTTGTGTGCATTTATATACTATGTTTTTCTATAAGTAGTGTCATACGAAGTATATGCCATGCAACTTGATTTTTCACTGAAGGAACTCTTCTAGATGTTTCCATATTAAATGTGTGGCATACATCAGAGACCACAGCTGTTGCACAACATCCATCAAAGTCTGTTTAGCGGTTTACTTGGTAGACACTTAGGTTGATTCAAATTTCAACTATCACAAATAATTCCACAATAAACATCCATGCATGTGACTCTTTATACTCATGTCTGAAAGTTTCTCTAAGTTAGATGGTGAAAAATGGATTTGCTGTCCTACATCACATGTATATTTTAAATTGTGGCCAATGCTGCAAAACTGATCTCCAAAGTTCCTGTAAAAATTTGAACTCCCACCAGCAGTGTAGAGAAATAGTTGTTTCCACTTACCTTCACCAATATTTGATGTTGGTCAAAGTTTTATATATACATACATATATATATATATATATATATATATATATATATATATGCAATTTTATGTGTGAATATGGTATATGACTATTTTATCAGTTTGGAAGCATTTATTGATGATGTTGGGTTTTTTTTGTTTATTGTAATTTACAAAATATTGACTTGCATGTATTGACTCTGCAGTAAGACGACGTGTAGCCTTTATCTTAAAGTAGTTCCGATTCCTAGATACTCATCTCACTCATCTCCTTACTCTTCCTTTGAGGTCTAAGAAGGACCCATTTCTCTTAATGCTCTTTCTTATGTCCTTGGGTCTTCTTTGCAGTCATCAGCGTTTTGGAAGGTCTTAGCCTGGAGATAGGAAGAGAGAGGGCAGTGGAAGATAATGAATTAAAAATATTAATAATAAAATGCATCATACTGTCCCCTGCCCCCAGATAAATCTAACTGGCACTGGTGCTCATGTGCGCGTGCAAAGGTTTTTGTAAAGAGCCCTATAGTAGTAAGCCCATGGCCATCATTTAAGACTGAAAAAGTAAGAACTCTTTTTTCTTTTTTTTCTTTTTTTTTTTTGCATCAGAGGCAGCATTGGCTAGTCCAATACCAGCATATCTTTTGCTATCTTCTACTAGTAAAACTCTTGCAGTGAACATGAAATTAATGGAGAAAATATTGATTTTGGCTGTTAATTTGCTTTCAAAAATTGAGTTCCCACAATCTTGGTAGAGTAAGTCTAACACATATCTGTTTATCCATTTATTCCTATTAAAATGGCACTTCTAGAAAATATTATTTGGTATTAATCTGGTGAATAGTGTTATAAATGCCAGAGTTTATGTTTATTATACTTATTAAACTGGTCCTGATATCTCATAAAAATAAAATAAATGGCACGGTTAGAAATTGAATACTTTGTATAATTCTTCAAATCTTTAATATTCTGTTTATTAAGTTTTTATTGAAATACAATACGTGGAGGACAAAGTGAGTGAGTAGAGTTTCAGAGCTATATAGGAGCTGAGCTCCAGCAGTCCTGGGAGACAAATAGTCATGCTCTTATTTCTTTTATGAAAATCTCTTAGACTTCCAAAGTCTCTACATTCCTGGAAATTGGTTCTTCAGAACTAGGATGGGGAAGTCACCTTTTTCCTTTAGGAAGTGCTTTTGTTGATGAAAACAGGCAGAATTAGAGACTTTCCACTCCTCCAGAGCTGATTGAATTTACCATTGTCACATTTCCAGTGGGAAAGAAACAACCTGAGTACTGGGAGCTGAAGGAGCAAGGAAGGCACCATGACAAAGGCTTAGAGAAGGACATAGGCAGAAATAACCTTTCGGGGAATTCTTGGAGTAAAAAAATAATACTGAATTTGCACCATCATTTCTTCACCTAATAATAGTGCTGAGCATAGGATAGGCCTCTTGCCCTGTACCATTTGGGGCAGGGAGTAGCTATGTTGAAATTAGGGTCCAGAGAAGGAAATTCCTAGAAGTCCAGTTTAATGAAATTCCAGCTATTGCATGAGATAGAATGAAGCAGCAGCCTTGTTGCTAAAACTTAGGAGTAACTTTTGCTGTCAGGGAATCAAGCTCTTTTATGGAATCACTTAACTCCCTTGTGTCTGCTTTCACAACTGGACAGTTATAATATCAATGACTTTTTAAAAATTTCCCTGGCCTGTTAGAGTAAAAAGCTAATTATTGTAAAGCACTTGGAGAACTTCCAAAGTAACGCACGATACTATTAGAGCAGTACTAAAATATTCCATATGCACCTAAAATCTGAATGGTCACATTTCTTGTTTCTCTCTATGTGTCAACTCTGACCTAGACAGAGGACTAAAATGGAGAGTAGGCACAGTAAGTAATTGCTTTCATAGGATGAATTAATAAGTTCTAGAAATACCTCCAGTGCCTATGACTGGGTATAGAGATTACAGAGTCATTTCTGTAGACGAAGTAATTGAAACCATAAGACAAAAAACAAACAAACAAAAAAATCCATTCTCTAAGTGAAAGAATACAGAGCTGGAGCAGTTAAAGATGAACCTGGAGTAGTCTGCACTTTTTTTTTTTTTTTTTGTAAAGGGCCAGGCAGTAAATATTTTAGGATCTGAAAACTATATAGTCTCTGCAGCAAGTACTCAGTTCTGCCATTGAGTGTGAAAGCACCCATAGACAGTAAATAAACAAATGTGCGCAGCTGAGTTCTAATAAACTTTATTTGCCAAAATAGGTGGTGACTCCTGTCATAGATCGTAAGCCTTTTAAGGACAGGAACTCTATCTTATTCATTACATGTCCCCAGTAGCCTACGTAACTCATACATAGTTGGGGCACAACTAAGATTTTTTAAATGAATAATAAATTATTACTTTTCTTTGTTTACTGATTCAAATTAAACACTGTGTTCTGATTCTGTTTCAAAGCACTTTCTGCGGGGTGCCTAAAATGTAACACACCGTACTATTTTTCCTGACAACTTCAACTGTTTTATTTGTTGACCTTTTTTTTTTTTAAAAAAAAGTTCGACTTACTTTTTTTCTAGTTGCTTCTGTTGTGTAGTTGCTTATTTTGACTGTCAGAAATTCCTCACAAGGAATTGAAAGTAAGCACGTGAGAAAGTAAACAATGAGCGTTTTTATGAATTTGCATTTTTGATGTATTTATTTTACTAAAATATATCCTTTAAGGGAGACATCATTCCCTAATGTGCATTCTATACAATGCCAGTTCTGCAAGACGTTTCTTAAAAAAAGGTTCCTTAGTCAAAAATCTTGGGAAACGGTATATTCTGTCTGTTAGAGAGTCAATCACCAAAGGCACTAGGTTGTACACTAAAGAATCAAAGAACCCTGATAATTTTTGTTTGACCCTCTCATGCAATGGCCTGTGTGCAAACACCAGCAAATGTCATTTGGCGCAGGATCACAGCAGGCGCACCGGTCCCTGTTCTCTGAGTCCTGGGGAGATGTGAGAGAAATATGCTGGGGCAGAGCACAGCAGGATGTATTGCAGGGATGTATTGCTGTAAGGGACTCTGCCACCCTACTGCTCTCCTTTTGTATGATATAAGCATGAGAACAGTCTTCAATGAGGAGAAGTGGGCTCAGACATCTAGCAATCTGAACTTGGACACCAGCCATTTGGATACTTGCTGGAAATTCCAGTTGCCTGGTACCTGGAGACTTGAGGGGCCTCTGGGAAACTGAGTCTCAGCACACCTGCTGCTGATTAGAGGAGAAGGAGCTTCTGACCCCATGGGGAGTTGAAGCTGCTCCTGCTGAGAGAGCTAGCGCCACTGTCCCTGCTAGCTCATTTCTAGGCATTGCAAGATGGATCCCATAAATGCAATTTTCTAACTGTATTTGGAAAATGATGCTTCTCCCTTTTCATATGTGTGCACGTGTGTTGTTTTGCAAATCACCAATGGAATCAGTATTTTGTGCAGCATACTTTAGAAACACTATATTAACTACCGTGATAGAATAATTTTTTTTAAAATCGCCATGAATGTTCATACCTTCTTATATCCACATCATTTTCAATGGGACTCTGTGGTTCTGCCCATTAAAAAAGAGGAGTCTCTTTCCTCTACCCTTGAATCCAGCCTCAGGCTGTACGTTGCTTCTGCTAATGGAATTTGGTGGAGGTGATGGTGTGCCAGATCTGAGGCTAAACCTCAAGAAGCCTTGAACCTTTTCACTCACTCCTTTGGACCCCTGTCATCCCCATGAGAATAAGCTTGAGCTAGTCTGCTGGATGCTGAGACAATGGACCAGTCACCCCTGATATCCTAGCCAAAAATCAGCCAACCATCAGACAAAATAGTGAGGCCATCTAGACCAGCTAATCCCAAGCTGACCCCTAACCATGGGGGAGATCCCAGCCATGTCCAGAGAGCTGGCTACTCAACCCAAAGCTGATAAGAGTAAGCCCAGCAGACACCAGAACTACCCAGCTAATCTGTAGACTTATGACTAATAATAAGCACTTAATGTTTTAAGCCACTGAGTTTTGGAGTTCTGATAGCTTTGGGCTATTACTTACTATTATGCAGTAATTGCCCCTGACACAGTTACTAATTTTTGGCCTTTTCCCCCCATTTTTTATCCATGAAATCAAGGTTAAGCAGTGACTTCATTGAAAGAGAAAATTGGATCATATACAAAAAATGATAATCAATGACGAGTACCATAGCAAGAATATATGTGTGTGTTAACAAAGGGTTATTGTAGATGTATTGTTTTCACTCAACATGGACAGCCTTGTATAGTTATAGACCACTAATGTAAAAGAGCGTGTGGTTGTATGTGATGGGGGTGGGTCTCAGTGGCATAGAAGACCATATGTAGAGAGATATTTTTCTGAGTCTCACCCACAGAGCCTCCCGTAGGCACTGCATCCATCAGGTATCAGATAAAGTACTCAGGCAATCAGATAACATTTCTGGAGATTTCTTTCCAACTTAATTTTTTTTTTTTTTTTTAATAAACTGTTTTGTCTAGAAATAATAAGTAATAGTGTGAAAAAAGTCATTTTTGTTGTTGTTGTTAGGTTTTAAACTTGGAAGGTAGAAGAAGAATCTTCTCAAAGAGCTAGAAAGATTGAAAAACAATAAAATGACACAGAGTACCCTCCTTCCCCCAACCCCAGTTTCTGTCCAGGGAGAAACATTGAAGCACAGAGGCCTCTCTCCTCTCAAAAAAGCATTCATGGGTAAACAAATCGGTGCCATCTTCCTGGTGCCCTGAGAAGCTGTGAGTGCAGCGTGGGGACAAAGGATCTATCTTCTAGGGCAACAAAACAACTGCCGAGCTGCTCACAGAAATCGGGGGCTCACAGGACCAACACAATTCCCACATCACACACTTGAGGCACTTAACTACTGCGATTTGCTGGGATGCAGCCAGCTAATGGAATTTAAATTAATGATGCACATTTCTTTTAGTTTAAGTTGTTAAACTGTATTTCCATGTTTGATAGTCATTTGCTAAACCTCTGGAAAACATTGCATATATAATAATATGCAGGAATCCCCTGCAGCATTGAAAAAAAAAAAAGCTAACAAGTTATATATGATTTACTCATTTGCGACACATCTGTATTTTAAAGAAACATTAGTATAATCAGAAGAAGGATTGGGTTATTGATTTGAATTCCAATTCAGATATTATTTAGGAAGACTACATTGGAAACAAAAGATATACTTCCATCTTTCTCAAAATGAGAGGCTTTGACTCACTTCCTTAAAAAAAGGAAAAATAAGAAATGTAGAAAAATAATTTTTCATGACATAATTCTTTTTTTAAGGTTTAATCAGACAATTTTTTTTTCTTTTCTTTAGCTCCCTGAACCATAAACAGCAGAGGTGAAAAATAATTTACTCATAGCCAATTAATGTGAAAAACTAAATATGTAATTTTTTCAAAACATAAATGACTTGATTCTTTGTACTTTGCTAATTTGGAAAAAATGCATAAGTTTGCAAAAAATTAAGGAAGAACAACATTTAAGGCAGATTTCTTGAAGTTTTCCTCATTATCTTTATCTATAGTGAATTTATTACAAAACAAACATAGACAAGATTCTTAAGTTTGGTTTATATTATATATGGGTATGTTCTTTCCATATATACAATATTGTAGTGGAAATGACACTGAGCTAAGGGTCAGAAGACACGGATCCTAGTTCCATCTCTAGCACTTAGGAACCAGGAAAGCTCAAATTGGTTGCTTAACACCTCAATAAATTCATGTTATACTAATATTAGTTTGGTGCAAAAGCAATTGCGGTTTAAAAGGTTAAAAATAATTGCAAAACCCATAATTACTGTTGCACCAACCTAATATTAGGTTGAAATACATAAAATTGTCAGTTTTTTACCACTTCTGACCATAAAAACATGACAATTTTATATGGTTCAACCTAATACTGCTCTTATAGGGCTACTCTGTGAAATAAAAAACAACAACAACAATTAATATATTTTGGAATACTGTAAAATGTACGTAAGATTTTTATTATCCGTGTGTGTGTGTGTGTGTGAGTGTGTGTGTGTGTACAGGAAACCCATTTGGTGTGGTTGTAATAATTGATACAGATTGCTACACATTGATTTGCCAGGGATGCAAAAAGGATTGAGGGGACTAGATAGAATAAGCCAATTTTTATGATTGTTCGTTTCTTTTCCATTGAGATGTCTACAATCTGGCCTTTACATTAAAAAAAAAAAAAGTGAGTTACAAACTGAATAGCAAGCAAAAAATTAAGTCTTTCTTTACCTATCAGACAAATTAATGAACTGGCTTCTCTGTAGCCATCATCTGGATACAAAGCATTTGAAATTGCATCCAAATGTGTCTTTCTTTAAAAGACATTTAAACACTAGCTTCTGGTTCAAAAGCAAGCCATGTTGGATATTCACAGGTAGCCATTGGTCTTACGTCTTCGGCTTCCCCTCTGGCCATGCCAAAACACCTACCCTCCTCTGCTGTGGACAGCGCTGCCTCTGCCTGCCTCCAACACCCTACACCCTCCACCCCACAGTGTGCCCAAACCAACCCAGCAACTTCTCTTTTTTGCTAATTTAGGTGTGTTTAGCTCAGCCACAACTGTGAATAGTTCTTTGAATTGAGGTCCCATGGAAGTAGCCAATCCATCTGCAGAGAGGAAGAAGAGGCATCATGAAATGCACTCGGGATCAAGTGGTCTCAGGAAGAGCAAACTAGTTCTCTTTCTTTCTTACGGCTTTCTGACTCATGATTTGTGGTCGTTTGTGGAGCCCAGCTTTACCTCCTGCCCTGAGGTTTTGTGCATTATTGTGCATTCTTATCATGTTTACTTAAACTGGTCTGAATGGGTTTCTGCCCCCTAAAAGCATAGTTCTGACGCTCAGGACACCACGTTCCAGGGACACTGCTCTTGCTGCCACAGACCTTTGTCTTGGTTAAGAATCACTAGACACTTTCTTCCCTTTTTAGATGTAGATCTTGCTATTTTATGTATGTTATATCAACATACAGAGTTTTTAAATGCAATTGTTTATCAGATTCAAGGGACTTTTGGCTTTTAATCAGAATCAAATTCACTCTAATTTTTAAAAGAAAAAGAAAGGATTTATAATAATTAAAGCTATCCAACGGGCTGTGCTGTGTGAGACTGGGAAGTCCACATCCAAGGAGACTTTCCAAAAACCTGTTAAGTAATTATAGCTTCTTTGGACTATTTGGATGGCCTCCTACACTGCCTGTTTTTGAGGTAGCAACCTCAATGGGCACGATAAGAGAAAGTCACTTGTCACAGTTGCACCTTGAAATGCCTATTTTAAGATCACTGCATGATGATGTAATTTTAAGTAGTATTGATACTTTTCCCCCTATGAACCTCAAATCTGTGCTTTTTAAAGATTGAGATTGACAATTGTGGCTACCAGTAGCTTAAAGTAAATAAATATAAATAAAAAACCAAAAAAGCCCAAATCAAACATTGTTTTCCCCAGTCTAGCTGCTTCCCAATGGTGTAATCAGAGCAGTGGTTTCTTGAGTCTGTTTGGATAGAGCCTCTTCCAGACTTATTTTATGTAACGGTGGCATGGATGCCCTTTTGTATTTCGCCAGCAAGAGAAGTCCTTATGTTATAGTCTCATTGAAGGACAGCAGTGACACTGTGCTCTGGGAGATATTTCTTGTTTAAACAAGTTACAAGAAGATTATTTGAAGGGTAACAGCCAGGTTATGTACCCCATAAAAGTACGAATGATTTACAAATATTTAACAAGGAAAAAACTAATTATGCTGCTCCTGTCACAGAGAGGCCAGCCTCAGAAATGGTATAATCAATATGGGAATGTTAGCTGTAATACAGTCTGTCAGCTTTTTAACCAACCAACCAAAAAAAAAAAAAAAAGAGAGAGAGAGAGAGAGAGAGAAATCAGAAAGTCCATATGCAAAGTTTAGCCATCTCCTCCAGACCTGTGAACTTTATACATATGCATATTTGGTTGTATATACCTTTCCTATGTCAGGCATCTGAACATTTGGAAGTTATTTCCAAGGCCATTTAGGAGGGCCCCATTGGTCTAAGTTTATATGGAATTCTATGACAACTGGTGGTTTCCCAATGGGTCACTGTACACAAAATACAACAGTTTGGTCTCTGGGTGCTAGTGTTTCTTATGACACGTGTCCTTTCCCACCAGATTTACAGAAATTTGATCTACTGAGGAAATCGTTTTCTTATACTGTTGCATGTTTGAAGAGGTGCACATTATTTTCTCTTTTGCAGGGTATTATAGATGTATATAAATTTAATGATACAGATACGTTTGTGGGTATCTCAGGGCCCAGGAAATTTGTCCGTTAGAGAGGCATCAGTCTGGAATGTTAAACAAAAGTAACTCTCTGAATAGAGTGATGAAGGGGGGCATCATGCAATGGTTGTAAGCACAGCTGGGGAGTGTGACTCCATGAATTTAGTTCCCAGCTCTAGCCACTTAATATTTAGGATCTTGAGTAAGACTAATGTGCTACAAATCTTTCATTGTAGAAGTGAAACAAGCAATGGGAGTTATTTTATCAGTTTATGGGGAATTAAATAACACATGGAAAGTGTATTAGACAATCTGTAACATGTAGTAAATACTCAATAAACATTAGCTTGTAGTATCAAACCAAAATATTTCCCATTTCTAACTCATGTTGTCTTAGCCTTGCTAACTTCTGAGAACAAACAGGGTCACATTCATAGCAATGGCCCAAATTTTGGTGGTATTTTCCAGCATCTGCCGAACATTTGGAGCTAAGCACTCTGTAAGATTCACACATGCGTCTCTGTTTCCTCAGCCCCCATCAATATTTCCTGGCATTCCTGGCTAATTCACATGAGCTCATGGACCATCTCCTACTTTTCTTGTTGCTGTTGGCTCCACCTGAAGCCCCTGATGGGGGTGCTTTGCTGCTGTAGTTATAGCCAAAATCTGAGAAGGGCTCTGCGTCCCTCCTGCTTCTTCCAAAATTAGCAATTTGTCAGGAGTCAGAGTGGCGCCATGCCCCTTTATTGTCCCCACACCTTGGGAGTTCCCCAGTGTGTCTCTCTCCCCCTCCATGGCACATTTTGTTAGCCCCTTTGCTTACAAAAAAAACAAAAAACAAAAGAAAAAAGCTTCAACTGTGCCTGCAGTATCCCCTATAAGGGGCTGGCATGCACTGGTAGGATCAAAATAGAGACCGATATCTAACGTAAATAGGATGTTTTCCTCTCCATCTAAGGCTTTCTTTCAGGCATCTGTACAAAAGTGTCCTTTCCTAGCCAATTTTCTCAGGAAATTGATTCCTTGAGACTCTGACCAATACACCAGTTCTTCATACATGCCCAGGCACTTCTGAATACCAACTTAGACTCAGCAAAGTTTCCCCTCTCTGTGATGTAAATGGCATGGAATAGTTCTATATTCCAAAAGAATTTTACCCCATATAGTTTTGGGGGACATGATTTGACTCATGGCAGATGTCTGAGTCCACGTAGTACTTACTGAAGGTTCTGACAGGTCTTGTGTTTTATGTGTTCAGAGATGGGAACTTACCGTAGCTTCTACACATAAAGTTCTCAGAGTTGGGCCACCTCTGATTTGTGGCTTTGTTTCGTAGTTTGGGTTGGTTACCACATTTTACATTATAGTAACTTTACTTTATTGCTACTGTCACAACAAAGCAAAGCAGCTATTATCTTATAACAAACTAAAGCTGCATTGCTAAACCATTGCATCTAACCAAACCACAGAGCTATAACACCTAATTTACAGTTTATTCCAATTGCATGGACACAAGGAGCATAAAATAAAAAATATATATATTAGATTTCATTGGCTCATCTGGGCCAAGAGCTTTGAAGTTTGGGAGGATGGTTATAAAACAGCTGAGGTTCCATGTTGTACACAAGACTTCTACAGAGCTCTGGGCAGCTGAGTACACATTAGGGCTGACTTAAAATTGTCCACGTGGTACATTGACATCACACCCAGATTCTCACACCTCTGTCCAGCCAAGCTAGAAGCCAGCTTCCCGAGCTAGGGGCACTGCTGTATAAGGGATCTTAAGGGTGAAAGAGTCTCAAAGACAACCAACAGGCCTGCTGGTTACGGGGTTGGAGGGGCAATAGGAGACAGCCCAAGGCGGAAATGCAAAATAGCTTCTTTGTGCCTTTACAAAAGCATACTGGTGTGTTTCCACTGAAGAGTAAGGGTCTAATCAACGTTAGGGATGAATTACCCTAAAAATAAGCTAAAGCATACAAAGCCTGACTCCTTTTTCCCTCTTCTAGGTTCCTGCACAAGACAAAGACAACATACCACTGATTCAGAATGGCCTTACCATTCCTCTCTTATCCAAGGTGAACCTTTCCTTCAAGAGCCAACCACTTCCAAAGGTAACGCATAAGAAGTTCCTAACCAGGGGCATAACATAGCTGTTAGTTCATCACCTCCTGCACCCCACATCAGGCTCAGCTCTTTCTCTGAGCTCATAAGTCTCAATTACTCCACAGAGCATGGCCCTAGGAACAGCTGGCTGTATTGCGCTCAGCAATCGGAGTGAAGAGGCATTTGTGAAGTGGAATGGATGAAACAAATGTGGAGGCAAGGAAGTAGGAGAGATGTAGAGTGATCCCAGGTTTCTGGTGGTCATGGTCAGTGTGGTAGAGCCATTTATTGACACAAGGAACCTGAGAAAGGTAGAGATTTGTGAGGTGATTACGTACTTCTTGATATAGATTTGACTATTCTCACCATTTGTCACTTACAGTGCATCCCCTGGCACTGCCATTCATAGTTTTCAGCCTAGCATAGTGGTATTACAGGTAAGTGACCAGTAAACATCAGTTAATGGCTGTGGGATAGTAAGTAGTCCCCTTAAACCTGAGCAAGCTAGGCCTCGGATATCAGGCTTTGGAAGACTTCTCTGTGGTTCTGACTTGGCTGTACTCCTCCCTGCAAGGAAAAGAGTTTGCAGGGTTATGGGAGTGAGCCCGAACAGAGACTGCCCTCACTTCTAGAACATGTTCCATATATCCTGAGCCTGCTTCCGGGCCAGTGCAGACTTCTGCCAGTTCTGTTTTCTTGTGCACAGACCATATTACTGGTCAGTGCACATGTGGGTGCCAGGAGTGATCAAAGTAAGCCAAAGGGTGGTTGTTTGCAGGGATAAGGTGTGAAAACATTTGAATGTCCACATACATTGGTGTGGGATGAAGCCCATGTGGAAAGTGAGGATGTTGTGTTCTGAGGCAGGATTTGGGGACTGAAGCCCAGCTTTCTCTGCATTTTCAAGTTTCTGTAGAGAATTCCAAGGACTCCAAAAATCTTAATTTGGACCCTGAATTTCCAGGTAATTGTAAATGTGTATTTGCCAAGGGAGGGGGATAGAACATATTTTTTTTTAAGTAGTTTGCAAGCTTGACCTACTTTAATATTTAGGTGTCGTATATGTACTCATGATCTCAGTCCTGAAATGTCAGTGGTGGGTCTGAGAGGGGATGCTGCGAAGCACTTTATGATGAGGATACCCTGAGCACACCTTCTAGGATGTGGCCACAGCAGCCCTCAGTGTTGACCCTGATGAGGCTCCGTCACGGATGATTGGCTTTTCAGTGGGCCTGAAACATGGAAAGAGAAATGTCACAGATTCCGGCAGTGGCACAGCAGGAAGGACCTGGGTCTTTTCTCTTAAATGATTTTGATCCCTAAGTCACTCAAGCTCAGCCCCACTTCATGCTTAATCTATTCTCTCAGCTAATATCATACTAATTCTCTTTCTTTCTTTTGAAAGAATAACATTGCAGTGTTTGATTTTGTTTGTCTCTCCCTACCCTGCCTCCTGGGTGTTGTACTGAATTTCTGTGTGTTTCATAAACTGTAATACTCCCCCACAGTCTGCCTCTCATTTTAAGGGTTAGAATACTTTTCCTTTAGTTTTTAGTAATGTCTATATTTCTCTAACCTGAATTATTACTTTGACTGTTTCCTTATTCTCTCACCTTTCCCCCACCCCCCCACCCCCACTAGTCTTTTTCTATCTACCTTCTCTGTTTCCTCATTCATGTATGGTGGAGAGCAGTGTATATGGATACAGCGGGATCATTTGACTTCCTCAAAATATACTGGGCCAAAATGGTGAAGCCAGAGTATGAAGAAGTATCTCCAGGCTTTAAACGTGTCAAGTGCAAAACCTACACAGGGAGGTGACTGAGCACATAAGTGTCCATCATCTCCTGGTGTTGGAGACTATACAGCAAAACATGGATGAAAAGGGAAGATGATTTGTGGGAAAAGAGGAGGAAGAAAAGACGAGGTGGAGGTGACTGCAAGAGAAACATTTGGGGGGAAACTTTCATAACTTATGGCTGAGTTTCTGTGGAGATTCACTGAGCTGCCAGATTCCCCGCCTTTTACTGTGCATCGCTTGCATCGCTACAGCGAAATGGAAGAGAATGGCCATGGCAAGGACAGCTCCTTCATCCGATACTTATTGAAAGGCATCTCTCTGCCCACTTGGCACTTCTACAAAGAAGTGGAAAACAGTCCCTGCTCTCAAGAGGCTTACAGTGTTCCCAGGGCACCAGTGTTCACACATATGAAGATGACATAGGCCAGAGCTGTTTTCTCAAAACAGGCAAAGAATAAATCCCAACCTCATCTGTCATATGGTGCTTGTTGACACTTGTCCCAGAGGCAAATGAAAGGATGTCTCTCTTCTGGCCAGGCCAACACACACAAATATAATAGCAATTTTCACTCTGCCTGTGGCATACTAGACCAGCTGTAGTATTTCACGTACCATATTGTCAGCAACCTGTGCCTGGGCACATGTATAGTTGACCCTTGGACCACACAGTTTGAACTATGTGAGTCCACTTATACACAAATATTTTTCAATAATAGTGTAAATGTATTTCTTCTTCTTTATGATTTTCTTAATAACATTTTCTTTTCTCTAGCTTACTTTATTGTAAGACTATAGTATATAATAGATATAACATATAAGATATGTGTTAATTGACTGCTTATATTATTTGGTAAGGCTTCCGGTCAATAGTAGGCTATTAGTAGTTAAGTTTTGGGGGAGTCAAAAGTTGTATTCAGACTGCACTGGTAGCTAGCACCCCTAATTGCTGCTTTGTTCAAGGGTCAACTGTATAATGAAGATCTTCATTTCTCTCTGTGCAGCTCTAACTCTTTACAGGGGGTACTGCTTGTTCAAAACAAGGAAATAGCAACTCCTTTGTTCTTTCCTCTCTGTTTTATGTAAAACATTTTATTGCTACATTTTTCGTTTTATACCTTGGAAATACTGTTATTTTGGGCCTAGCCATGAGCCACAGGTCATATGTGGTTTGGGCATATTGTGTACATGTTCTTGGACTTTATATAACGAAGATTGTAGCAAACAAAGAACTCCTAAATTGAGAGACTTCACATATTTTCTTTTTCTTTTCTATATCAAATCATTTGCCATCTATGGCCTTCTCCATCCTTACTCAAGCCGATCATGGATGCATTTCATGGACAAACTCTATTCTCACCAGTTTCTGAGCCAGCCTGGACCAGAACTGAAAGGGTAGTATCATGCTCATGCCACCAGCTAAGTGATCTGGAATCATTTTGTAATAGTACTTTTGAAGATACCCCTATACATTTTAATTTCCCCCTTAAAATTGTGTTTCCCTTACAGCCTTTTTTCTTCCCAGACTGAGCTCTGTGGTATAGTGTCCCATGGCAGGAAATAGAGACTTCTTCTTGGCCTTTTTAGCAAGACATGAAATTGTAAGCTACACTTAGAGAATCAGACCACAGAGTTTTAAGTTAAGGGAATCCAGAGGGAAAAGGAAGGGGCAGGGCTGGCTGGGGTCAGGGAGCCCACCTCTTCCACCCCTGGACAATGGTGCATAGAAGATTGAAATATGGGGGAAAAGAAATCTGTTAGATGTCATGGGTCCTGATGGCCCCCTTTGGGCTACAGTTTGGAGAGGGAAGATGTGTTAGAGAGGTATAGGTATTACAGCAAGAAAAAGAAAATGATGTGGCAGATTTCAATTGAGATTCTTGAATAGACCATCCCTTCCTTGGCTGTTCTCTTCTCTCTCTTCCATCCTCACCCGTCTATCCTAACCCACCATACCAGCTTTCGGTGCTCCCCTATGAAACTAAGTTTGGCTTCTCAACCTTGTTAGGCAGAGAGCAGTCCTTCAATTTTTCTTTCACAGGCCACTCTCATATTCTCTGTGGCATTGAAGAGACTCAGAAGTCTCCTTGTCCTTTTCAGAAGGGATTTAGAAGGCAATTGAGTTGAGATCCAGTAAGATTGTGACTGCATGTCCTATGCCAATAGACAACATAGCCTTCAGCAGAGGCTGAGAAAGGGACACATGCAATGGGATGGATGCAAGCTGTGGCAGGTCTAAGGTAAAGGTAGATCAGGGAAAGCTCCAAGATCTTGATACAGCCAGGAGAGAACAGGTCATGAATTGCACCAACCATAGATATCATCCATGACCACCAAGGGCAAGAAGTGTTTCTGCACATTGCTACCCCCTGCCCCAAGTGATTTGAGTTCTTAGGAAAGTCATATGATAGGATTGGCACACATTCAGAGTGGGCTGAGGTCCTGCAGTTAGGACTGCAACTGTTTGCATAATGAAAATGAAAAGGCAGAGGAAATCAGCCCTGTCATCCAGTTTATGACGGCCACAATCACCCCGCTTTTGTCTAGACTTTGGGAATCTGAGCTAGCTGCTCACTGCATGCCAGGGAGAATAGCGGGCCAAAAACGATGATGGACAGTCCAGTGACTGAGCCCATAGCCTGGACTTGCACACAACCAGCAGCAAGCAGACATTGGCAAACTGGCAAGGTGACATCAGCAGTTGAGGAGCTTAATCTGATTTTAATAAATATGTGGATTTTATTTCCCTAAAAAAAATAACAAAAACAGAAAAGAGAGAGCCACTGCAAAAATCCCCTACTTGTACTAATTCATGCCGTGTGGCTAAATTTCAGCTCTGTGCTGAGATAGGCATTCTCAGTTTCTCTTTAGTTGTGCTGTGAAAAACCTATTTGCATATTGTAAAATGCTCCACAAGCATAAACTTAAATTCTGGTTCTTATATAGAAAATGTCCACAATTATGTCAAAATGAAATTGACAAATATTCATAGCTAGTAGCTAGGCACCATGAGAAATAAAAAAATTAAAAAAAGGAAGCATAAGGTTGGCAATTAAGTTACAGCAACAGACATTAAGGTGTGAGAAGCTAGTGGCTTCCCATGACAAGGAAAGACTCAGACCTAGGATAATACATGACCAAGAAAAGGAGAAGGGATAGATCACCTCAGCCTGTGTGGTTGGTGGGGTATACCCTAAAGGCTGAATCAGATAAAGAGTGGGACCTGGTGGTCATGGGGGAAGATCAATCTACAAAGGATACCACAAGTCAGAAATGTGGTGCCAATTAACCCAGCATGAAACTGCTTGCACAATTTTCATACTGTAAATTGGCCCAGCTCCCACTAAAGTAGGCAGTGCCATACTAGGAGAAAGTAACAAACCCACCTTACTGGAGCTACTACGTTAGAAGAGGATTTTTGCAAGTTGGGAAATATGACCCAGGCTTGCTTCCAACCCCAAGGGCAGCTTACTGATGCCATCTGATATCATTGTCTTTGGAAGCTGAAACTCTATAATAAAATGATGTGTATTTCAGTACAATTTTTCTGCATCAAGACTTTACCAAAGTATGAGTAACTAGTGCTGTCCAATCACAAGCAATGGCAGTGGAGAGGAAACTGTGAAATGAAAAGCAATTCCAGTGAAGTTGAAATGGTACATCATGTTCAATTCCTGTTATGAATATGAAGAAAAAGGTGTACAGATTGTATTCTTTGAAATCTTGTTTTTGAAAGAATACCAAATTATCAGCTGCCCATGGTGTCCACTTCTCTCAGCCTAACCCTGAATAGAAGCAGCATTTAATCTGGGTGTTAAATAAAGGCAAGATATGAAAGTGCAAATAATCCAGACAACTATAAGACAAGAGAAGTGCCCTTCTGGCAGGGAGGACTTCCTGTCTGGACTTCCATTCACCAGGACAATTTGGGGAGTTCACACAGCAGTGCTAGCTGGGCTTATTTGCCAAACAGAAAAGCTTTAACCAATGCCCTGTCTTCTCTAGCAAGTAGGTACCCCAAATATCTGGCAGCTTAGCTTTCTTGTGCATCTTCTCTAGACACTGGGATGGTAGAGTGGGGATGAAGGGTAGGCGGGTAAAGTCAGCAGGTTTGGGCATGAATTCGGGCTCCAACTCTTACTGGTTGTGAACCTGAGCCAAATGTATGCATCCTTTCTAGACAGTTTTTATTCTCCTCAATTTAAAAATGAGAATAAAATCAATGGTCATGTAGAGATGTTGCATTACTTGAGAGAACACAATTAAAGCATCTATCACCTGAGAAGAGCTCAATGATGGTAGCTCTGTCTCTGCTTTGTTTTTCTCACTGCAAAACTGCCAAAGAAGAGCAATGTCCCTTCCTTCTGCTGCAACCAGCCTTTCCCTGCCTCTAGTTTGGTATCGGATAGCAAGTCTGTATCTGATACATTTTCAAATGGTCATTTTCTTGGCACATCTTGACATTGTTTGAGCTGATAATTTGCTGAACTTTTTGCTCCAGAAGAGTCACCAAAACATGACTGGAGGTGGGTTTTCATGGCCCATCAATCAATTGCCATGGTACAAAACCTACTGGTACTTTTTTTTTTTTTGTATACTCTGAAGTAGACTATGGTGGCTATTGATTCTGCCTGCCCATCATATTTTCCCATATCACTTTTTGAGTAAGATCTCTTCCCTTTAACTACAGGATTAGAGTTTGACACAAGGCCGGCCATTCACACTACTCCATCCCCTTGGCTGCTGTGCTTGGTCCAAGACATAATCATATCACTCAAAGGTGGACCAGTTGATGCACTGGGGGAAAATAAAGCTGTTTATTCCTCTGAAGTTACTAAGCTAGTCCTGTTTAACCCGATGCTGCCAGAAGCCATTTCTTTACCATATGAAGTGAACTTTGCTGTTGGTATGAAGAGCTAGCATTAATTGAATGCTGCCTATGTGCAAGTACTGTTCTAAGAATTGTATTTGTATTCTCTCACTTAATGCTCACAATATCCTTATCTTGTAGATCTAGCTGTAATTATTATTAGAGAGAGAAGGAAATTCAATCACAGAGAAGTAAAGTAACTTGTTCAATGTCACCTAGAAAGTGATAGAGACAGAATTTGAATCGATGCACTTTGTGTTATTAATTTCTAGACCGTGGTTCTCAATTTTTCCCCCCAGGGGACCTTGAGTGACGTCTAGAGACATTTGTGGCTATAGGAACTTGAGCAAGTGGTGCCAAACATCCTATCATATGCAGAACAGTACCCCCCCACACAAAAAAGTAATCTGGTTCAAAATGTTACTAGTACCAAGTTTGAGGAACCCTATTTTAGACCACTCAAGTTTCTAAATTCTGGTGGACAGAAATGAGAGAAGCACCCGAATTGTGCTTAGGATGGTCCCCAGGCTCAGAACCTTCCAGCTACCTAAGCCAAAGATGCCCTTTATGTTTAGTAGAGTTTGAGTGAGGTGTTCTTTCAGGTTGCCATCAGGAGAATCCTGACTAATAGATATGTAATACCCATTTTTATTCTCCTCTAGTCATAGACGTTTGAAAAGATATGTAAGATTTCTGTATGTGCTGTCGACTGTCCACCTCAGACCATCAAGATGATAGTGACTGTTCTTCTCTCTACATATCAAGATGCTTAATTAGCACTTTCGGGAAAAAATGAAAGTGATGAGCTATAAGCCATCACACTTATCACGCAGGTCAGGGTGGAAATAATCCTCAACAGTGTTTTTCTCTACCTTTAATTTAGAAATTATGATTCAGTGAGAGATCCTTTCTCAACCATTTAGTCTTAGAAGCCAATGCCTGCTCAACACCTCTGCTCTGGGAACCATTTTTATGTGCATTTTACTTTTTCTCTCTTTGCATCCACTTTGGAATTCTTTCTCATCTTATGTACAATGTAACAGACTGATGTATTCTAGTAACACATCAATAATTCTGTGTGTCTCTGTGCCTGAAGGTCAACAAACCACTTTCTTTTTTCAGTTACAATCAAATGACTACCGACACCTAGAAACAACTAGAGAGCTGGGGGAAAAAACAAGTCTATGTGTAACACCCAGCACATCTGCAAGTTCAGGAAATGTGGAACGGACCTGGAAAATAGCCAGGAAGCTCCCATTTCTGTGTATTTTACAGCAACCATCCATATATGAGATGCTAATATTTATTTAAAAGCCTCAAACTCATGGAATTCTGCTATGGATTGGACATGTCACTTTCTTGTGGCAATGAGGGGCACATTCTGATACTTAACAATAATAAATCTCGTAGGCAAATGACTTTCTATATATTTTTCACTGTTTTAACAGGTCTGGGTTCTTCAGATACAGATACCTTAAATTATGAAACGAAGCTTCATGTAAACCAAATCTTAAATAAATAATTGAATTACGTCAAAATTTCTTAGAGGCTCTTCTTTTTTTTTCTGTAGGATCTGTTTCTGTAAAACATTTTAAATTGTCCAGTGAACATAAAACGTGCTTGGTTTCTGACTATTAAAAGCTTTAATCTGATTAAACTAAATGAGCTTTTAGGATCTCTGTCTTATAATGGACACACTAAATAATTCTCAAATAGACTTCTTGCGAGGGTCACAAAGAACATGAATGGGCAAAAATGGCTTTGCTTGGCCCCAATGAGACCACCATAGTTGGCATCATGTTATATTAAAATCAGAAAGTTCTCACCTATGTCAAGCATTGAATTGGATGATATTTTCTAGGTATTATATTTTCTTTCTCTGTTTTACTTGAACATCTATTATATGGAATCTTTTTTCCTCTGTTAAAACAACTTTGTAAAACATGTTTCCCATCTTCTTTAAACTTTGCCAGCACAGAGTGCATAATTCACTGTCATATATTGTTTCATGTGAATATATCATTTTATTCTAGTTACCTTAGTGTGAGCGATTCTCTTAAATCTAGAGAAATTCTACTTACATGTTCCATAAATATATGCTGAATAAGTTGAGAGGCAGTATGATAGAGTGGGAAAAGTCTAGCGGAGGGTTTAATCATATATATTAATTGTGTATATTGGAAAAGATAAATATCTGGGTCTCAGTTTCCCCCATCTGCAATAATACACTAATGTTTCTGGCCTTGGTAAGTTAACTGGAACCAGACTTACCTTGCCTATGAAGAACTGGTAAACTGGACAAACTATATGAAATAACTGTTTTCAGATGTTGGACAATAGGCAATGCAGAACTGTGATCCCTGAGACAAGGGAAATCAGCGAGGTAAGACCTACAAGCACCTTGGCTTTTAGCCTGGAGGCATGTAATGGACCACAGGAAAAGGAGGAAAATAAAAGATGGAAACAGACATATCACTGACATGAGGAGACAGAGCTTGGAATGTAGAAAGAATGAGGTGGCTGGAATTTGTGATGCAGAGTAGTACAGAGGAGCAGCACAGAGAAAGAGGCTAGCAATCTGTTAAGGGCCTTCAGGAGTCTCTGGTTGGAAACTGCACAGGGGAACTCCATAAGGCTCAGAAAAGAAGAAACACGAGCACTGCAAGATGAACAACCCCCAGGGTTCACACTGTACTGAAAGACATTCAGACATCCACTAGCCAGATTTGAGAGAAAAAAAGTCCAACATCAGGAAAGAAGGAAAAGATACACCCTAAATTCATTAAATGCATATTACAACACTATTATTAAAATAAAAACATTAAGCTAATAAAGTTGATGACTTAGATGAAATACATGTTTTTTTGAAAGACAGAAATTACAAAACTGAAACTAGAATAAATAGAAAATATAAATAGCAATATATGTGTTAAACACATTGAATTAGTAATTTAAAAATGTTCCCAAAATAAAAATGCCAGGCCCAGATAACTTCACTCGTGAATTCTGTCAATCATTTAAGGAAAAGATTATAACAAATTTATGCAAACTATTTCAGATATTAGAGAAGGAGAGAACATTTTCCAACACAACTTATGAAGCCACTATTGCATACTGTGACACCAGAACAAGACAAAGATATTATAGATCAATATTCTTCAAGAGCATTGATGTAAACTGAACAAAATATTAGCAAATCAAATCCAACAATTACATGAAATGTATATACATGTGAGCTTTGATGACTAAGTGAGCTTTATTCCCAAAATGCAAGGTTAGTTGAACATTCACTAATCAATATAAAATCACTGTGCTATCAGAATACATGCGCTAAGTCGTGTGTTTATATATGTGTGTGTAATAATCATAATACATGCAGAGAAAGTGTTATCAGAATTCAACTTCAATTCATGATACAATTATCAAACTAGGAATAGAAGGGATTTTTTTTTAAACTGAGAACGAACATGTATCAGAAAATCTACAAGGCCCTCATTGAACGTGGGAGCAGCTGTCAGGATCTATCTTCTTTGCAAGCTGCGCTTACACTGAAGAAACCATGTCTAAAGGACCTTCAGTGGGCATTCATCATGGCACCATCTACTCTTGTGTGGGTGTCTTTCAGCATGGAAAAGTGGCCCCAAGTTATGTCACCTTTACTAATACCAAACAAATGATTGGTGATGCCACAAACCATCAAGTTGCAATGAACTGCTGGCCTTTTCTGTGGCACCCTGGACCCTGTAGAGAAAGCCCTTTGGGATGCCAAGATCCAGATCCATGATATTGTCCTGGGGTGTGCTTGTACCTGTACAGCGACGATTCAGAAACTTTTACAGGACTTTTTTAATGGACAAGAGTTCAATAAGAGCATCAATTCTGTTGAGGCTGTTGCTTATAACTCAGCTGTCCAGGCAGCCATCCTATCTGGAGACAAACCTGAAAATGTTCAAGATATGCTGCTGTTGGATGTCACTCCTCTTTCCCTTGGCATTGAAACTGCTGGTGGAGTCATGACTGTCCTCATCAAGCGCAATATTGCTACCCCTTCCCAGCAGTCACGTCCTTCACACCTGCTCTGGCAACCTGCCTGGTGTGTTCATTCAGATTTATGAACATGAGTGGTCCATGACCAAGGATCACAACTTGCTTGGCAAGTTTGAACTCACAGCCATCCCTCCTGCATGCCGTGGTGCTCCTCGGACTGAAGACACTTTTGATACTGATGCCAATGGCATCCTCAGTGTCTCTGCTGTGGATAAGAGTACAGGTGAAGAGAACAAGATCACCATCACTAATGACAAGGCTCATCTGAGTGAGGAAGACATCGAGCACATGGTCCAGGAAGCTGAGAGGTACAGAGCTGAAGATGAGAAGCAGAGGGACAAGGTGTCTTCCAAGAATTCACTTGTATCCTATGCATTTAACATGAAAGCAACTGTTGAAGATGAAAAACTTCAAGGCAAGATCAATAGTGAGGATAAACAGAAGATTCTTGAAAATAACAATGAAATCATCAACTGGCCTGATAAGAATCAGACTACAGAGAAGGAAGAATTTGAACATCAGCAGAAAAAGGTGGGAAAAGTCTGCAACCCCATCATTACCAAGCTGTGCCAGAGTGTAGGAGGCATGCCAGGAGGGATGCCTGGGGGCTTCCCTGGTGGTGGGGCCACCCATTCTGGTGGTGCCTCTTCTGGACACACCCTCAAAGAGGTTGATTAAGCCAACCTTGAGCATAGATTGAACATTGTTTGACACAAAATATGGAAGAACCCAAATTTGTAGCAAATCCCATGGCAATTTTAAGGTTGAGCTGCTATATACTAAAGAACAGCATTCTTGATACTTAACTATGGAATATGTGCACAGGGAAAGGAAATAACAATGAACTTCATCAGTACTGTATTGTAAAGTGTAAAACGTGATGTCTTAAATAAAACTAAAATTGGCACAGAAAGAAAAGAAAAGAAGAAAGAAAGAAAGAAAGAAAGAAAGAAAGAAAGAAAGAAAGAAAGAAAGAAAGAAAACCTACATGACTAGACCCTATTTTCCAGCACTCAGGTTTCCCTGAAGCCAGTGACTTACAATTATTACCAATGTAGACTTGCCCCAGGGTGGGCTCCATCTGTGTGAGTAATGGCTTTATCTGGTCTGCCCAGACTTTATGTCAATGAACCTTGGTAAGTAAATCTATGGCACTGATTATTGCAAAGGCTGCCTATCTCAAGTAGTTATTATTCTCATGTCAGTTTCTCATATTTTCAAATCTATAATTTCTATAAATGCGTGGACCACATTACACAACTCCTCTACCTCTATTCCCATTTTATGTATAAAGGCTACACACTTACTAAATGTTTTGTTGTTGATGATGATGGTGTTGATTTAATTTGTTGTAGCCAATAGCACGGTATAAGTCAGAATTTTGGATAACTGTAAGCAAACATTACAACCATATTGTTATGTCAATCCTTCCATGGTTTAAAAGGGCCTATATTTTGATTATATTAGGTTCGTGTAAAAGTAATTGCAGTTTAAGAGACTGAAAATAATTGCAAAAACCACAATTACTTGTGCACCATCCTAATAGATGTTTGATAAGAACAGCAATTGAAACTCCTATGATAAAGACTCATTACTTTGAAAAGCATGGGCATTGGTAACAGAAATGCCAAACAGTGGTGTATATCAGGGACTAAATATTTCATACTCAGATGCTTTCAAGAAGAAAACAAGGGTTATTAAGTAATATGCAAATTATTAATAATGTGATATTGATTCACATTAGCGTTTTCTCAGTAATCTCTAGATGTTGTTAATTTTCAGCTGTCTCCCAAAATAGATAAAAGCTACCAGTGAAATATGTCCTCTCTAGATGCCAAATACAATGATAGGTTTCTATTCTATTTTTATTTTCATTTTCCTTAGTGTATTGTTGAAAAGTGATATTCATACCCATTAGACAAAGATAGTTGGAATTGTTGCAGTTATATATAACATATCAACACCTGCTTGTTTCTTCTCATTAAAAATGTGATATGTACTGAGATCTGGTTGCATTTGAAAGGGTGAAAATGCATATCAGAAGCAAATCAAAGATTTTGTAAAAGAGCAGTGGTGCAAACCTCTGAGAGTATCACTTCTTGAAGATGATGTATTGAAATCTGTCCTTTTTATGAATTTTCATGTGCAGCCTCTTTAACTGGTGAAGGCTCTCTTTCCTAACCTGATGGATTTTAAATGGATGTGTGGGGGATAAGGTGTAGGACTTTCATTTATGTGACCTTTCCAGTAGGAGGTGAATAATGAGAGTGTTCAAGAAACATCTTTTTGACTGCCACATCTTATTCTGCCTCATTCTGTAATTCACTTACAGGACACTTAAACTGTGTTGGCATTTTAAATTTGTAAAAGACTCAATGTTTCCAAGTATTCCAAACTTACCTGGGGTTTTTAGGATGGTACAGCTAGGATAAATGAACCTGCTCCAAGAAGCATGAACTTATTTCCATGATGACAAGAATTTCCAAGGGGGCAGGGGTTAAAAAAGTCTTGGTTATTTCTCACTTGACATGGGAGACATGGATTCATAATCACTGACGTAGGCCACTCGTGGGACATTTTCATGTCTGAAGCATGTTTAATCATGTATGTTTTTTAAAAATTTTAATCAATATGAGTTGTTTACACATTGCTTTCTTCAGCTATCCTTTCCTAAACATGACAAAGGAATCTGTAATTTGGTTATATTTAATATGGTCTTTAGAAGGGTATTGATATGATTTAGCTGCTCATCCTCCCTTATATTTCTCAATAATGAAAACATTTCTTTTTGCCCAGCTTATTTCCCCTTGTTTATTAGGTGCAAGAATATGGACCAGCTATAATTTGATGAAAAAACAGAAACATGTAAGAAAGACACAGGAAAGATTTTGCATTTGAACAAATTAGAGAGGGTAGGCTAACCACCGTAACTGACAACCTCAAATCTGAGTGACTTTAAACAATAAAGGTGATTTCTTGATCATGTTAATGTGAAAGGAAGACCTTTTTTAGTCATTCAGGAACCAGGTTCCTTCCACATTGTGGCTCCACTACCTCCTAGGTCCTTGGAGATCTCTCCATTCAGCAGGCACATAGAGAAAGAAGCAGGGTAAGGATCACGTAGGGAGTTTTTATGGGCCAGGACTGTTGGCAGACATCAATTTGTGATGACCGCCACCACTTAACTGCAAGGAAGGCTGACAAATGCAGTCTAACTGTGTGACCAGAAGGAAAGAAGAAAACATTCACTGGGCAACTGGCAGTCAGTGCTACAGGAGCTGACCTGCCAATTTCAGAACTACAACACAAAACTCAATGACTCCGATAAAAATCCAAACATATCACTAGAGCCTTCTATGAAAAATGGTGTAGGATATTCTCTCATTGAACTACTTGGTTAGAGAGATACAATGAGGTTTTCTTCTACAAAATGCTGGATGTTATTAATGAAAGAATCAAAAGGAACAAGGGCATATCTTCACTCTCATCATCCATTTTCTCTTTGATTGGCAATTGATTGGCAACTACGTTTGCTGAGTTCTTGAGCTCCCAGGCTTAAGGTAATATTAGTTTTGCGTGTGAAGATATATATGCCTCAAGCTAAGATTCTCAGAGGCTCATTATATAATTAAAACATTTCCCAAATAGTCATCATGTTATATTCATAGTAATAAGTTAGCCTGTACCAGAGGCTATAGAGCTGTGAAAATAAATAAATAAACAAACAAACAAACAAATAAATAAATAAGGGTCATTCTCCTTTAAATAAAGTGTGGCATATTTTCTACTAAAAATGAAATTTTTTTGAAATAATAGGTAAGCTGTCCTTGTTATTCATAAACATCTTATTTATGCATCTTCACTGTTGTGATAAATTAGCTGGGTTTGTTTTATATTTCCCTACAGTTTACTTTAAATAATCCTTCACAGTCGTTCACCACAAGACCACATAAGGTTCTTTTTTTAATACCCAGAATGCTGAAATAGCATTTTGAGCACAGACTGTAATGCATAACAAGTGTATTATTTCTTCTTGGGAATGCCATACAAAAACTTGTTCTTCTCATAGTGTCTGTTTTTATTTTAATTCTCTAAAGCTGCTCTGTATTTGAAAAGGTAATATTCTTTGACCTTACAACCACAAATCACTCCAACTTTCCTCCCCCACTCTCCCCATCAGCCTCATTTTAGCATAACTATGCCCTGAATTTCATTGCCACAAAATACTGATTCTTTAAATGAGATCATTAATAGAGAACATTGTTCATTCTCTTTTATTCTTCTATAACCATCTCCTTAGTTCCTCCACCACACCCACTGAGCCTGTTCTACCTTCCCAAGGGGCATTCACTCATTCCACCCACCCGCCTCACCCAGTTCATGAGTGCTTATGTCAGTGAAAAACTGGTTTGTCAATAAAAAATCCCTAATGATGATTTCAAATCTTAACATACCACCAACCACCCAAAACCCACCCACTCATTCCACCACCACTTTTGCTGCATACATGCACACCTGACGTAGCTGTTAAAGGGGACACATTTGACCAATTTGCATTTCCCTTTAGATGCGTCTTCTTGTGACGCATCTAAAGAGAAATGCAGACCTGATGGCTGCTGAGGAACATAAAAAATATAAAAGTGCTTATTCATCTTTTCATGATGTATTATGAAGGCTGTAGAGAATTATAGGATCATTCATTCAAAAGCATATTGAGTCCCAACTCGGTGGAGACAGCAAGATAGTAAGAACTAAGACCTGATTTTATGGAGTTCACTGTCAAGTGAAAAGAGACAGTCACAGGCTAAACATAAAACGTGTAAAGGCTATGAGAGTAGGTACAGGATACCATACAATTTCACATTGCTTTGCTTTTTCCTGCTTTTCCATCTGGTCCAAAGGATATTGTTCATCCTATGTTATATTTTGTATTTGAACATCCTTATTCATGCCCCACCCTCCCTGAAAGAAGCACTATCGTGTTTCCCCGAAAATAAGACCAACCGGACCATCAGCTCTAATGCATCTTTGGATCAAAAATTAATATAAGACCCAGTCTTATTTTAATATAATATAAGACTGGGTCTAATATAATATAATATAATATAATATAATATAATATAATATAATATAATATAATATAATACCAGGTCTTATATTAATTTTTGCTCCAAAAGATGCATTAGAGCTGATTGTCCGGTTGGTCTTATTTTCGGGGAAACACGGTACTTCCTTTGTACTAATAGTAACCTTTCAGTGTATTCTATTAGGTATCCGTATTATCATATGGTACTAAAATCATGTTTACTTATCTCCTTCTTTCTGTGAGTCCATGAACCTGAGATCATTTTTATTCAATTTCATATCACTGGTGCCTAGTATAGTACCTAGAAAATAGTCCATTTAAATATACATTTTTTTGAGCTCAACAAATGCTACCAGGAAAAACCATGGAATATTTATAAAAGATGTGATCTTTGGACAAGAAAGATGGAGACATATACCCAAGAATGAGAACAGTGTGTTCAAAGGCACAAGGACGTGGGAAACACAGCATTGAGGCAGGGGTGGGGAGAAGGATTCAGTGTCTCGGGGTTTCACACGCCTGTGATAGCTGAAAGGAAGGAGCTGGGGGAGTTTAGAAAATGAGATTGCTGAGGAAGTTTGGGTAGATAATACAGATTTTCAGAAAGCAACATTCTGAGAGAAAATATATTTTGAACCACTGGTCCCTAAACTTTTTAAGAGTCAGAAAAAATAAACACGTTTTTATGCACAAATGCTATTACTATTTTGGGGACCTCGAAATACCTAAAACTCATCCAAATAATCCTGGGGAAAAAAAATGCTTTTTTTGGCTTTTGCTTTCTTGGTAATTGGAAGTCATGAACGGTTGTGATGTCACCTTTGGTTTCAGAGTAAATCTAGTTAACTAGTTTAATGCTCAGTGGGAAGAGAAGAGGCCAGAAATGCAGACACCAGTTGTGTCTGTGAAGTCACTCAGAATAGAATTGCTTGGTCTACAGTTTCTAGCGTCTTCATCATCTTGGGCCATGGCCATCTCCCTCTAATACTAACCTTTTGGTTTCCCTTAGATGGAGCTCCTTGGCTCCGGTGCCATTTATTTAGTCATGTATGTTTTTACTGTGCTTAGTAGAGTACTTTGAGCTAAGTAGTCATCATTCAATAAATACGGTTAAAGAGATGGGGAAAAAAAGTGCATCTGAACTAATAGAAATGAGACAGATCATATACATCTACTTTTTCTCTAGAGAAATTATTCTCCAAATTTATGATCAATAGAACAAGGTAAAGATTTATTCTTTTGCATGAAGTTATAGAAACTTTTCATCAAGTAACCATGCTAACCTCTTGGGCCGTCAGCAAACATGTCATCATTCTGCACTTCCTCATCCATAGCAAACATAGCCTAGTTGAGTACGATGGTAGGCAGGTTTCTATTAGGTTGGTGCAAAAGTTATTGTGGTTTTAGCAATTATTTTTACCTTTTAAAGTGCAATTACTTTTGCACCAACCTAATAGCTGTTTCCCATCGTGGTTGGTCTGTGTGAACAACAGAATATAACAGAAGTGATAGCAAATCACTTCTGAGACCAGGCTGTAAAACTTGTTATGCTATCCCTCAATAGATAGATAGATATAGATAGATAGATAGATAGATAGATAGATAGATAGATAGATAGATAGATAGATAGATAGATAGATACATAGATACATAGATACATAGATAGATACATAGATAGATACATAGATAGACAGACAGGAGATAGATAGATATAGCAATGTCTAAACTTATTCCTATATCTATAGCTTTGATCATAAGCACTGGGAAAGTCTACCGGCATATTGTAAGGAGACACCCACATGGAGAGGAAGTACAGCTTCTAGCCAACAGCTTTGATGGGGATCCAGCTGCTAATCACCAGGCTGAGTGAGCCAGCATGCATGTGGACCCTTTGTCCCCAGTTAAGCCTTCAGATGACTACAGCCTTGGCCAATATCTTGCCCCAATACCTCATGGTTCTCCTGAGCTAGAACCACCCAACTAAGGTGCTTCCAAATTCCTAATTCACAGAAACTGTTTCTTGTTTTAATCAGTTAAATTTCGAGGTAATTGATATACAATAGATAGATAATATAACCACAGCATTTTTTGCTCTGAGGTCAGCTCAGAATTTTTTTTCGGCTTTATAATCCAGGCAGCCACCACCAATCCACTGATGTTGGCAGGGGTCAAAACCCACTTGCTAGCCTGCTTTGAGCAGAAGTCCGAGGTGTGTTCCCATGTTTTATACCATCACTTGCTAATGACTAGGTTGTCTTGCCACTGGGACTTCTATCCCACCCGCCCATCCGAATGTTAGGAATCTGTGTATATGTAATCTTAGCAGAAAGAGGCCAAAAAAGCCACACAGTCTGGGTTAACTGAGGTCAGAATGGATAAGGGCAAAGAAATCCTTGTAGTTCAGTCCATCATAATAAAAGGCCATATAGTGGGTTGGAAGGTAAATCTTATTGTGAAAAGTCTTGTATGTTTCCTGGAGTGTTCTAGGTATTCAACTTCTAAGAAATGACTAGTCCATAAATTCTGCCATTCTTAGTCAGATTCTAAAGTTTGTCCAGTCCAGCATTCTATCTTCAATAACTTGAATGGGTTGCCGCTGGGTATGGTTGGGTATGAAAGCCAAATATGATGCTAAACTCAGAAACTTAAGAATGTTTTCTATTTAAGTCTCGCTTCCTCTTCACCTCCTGCTGTGCATTTTTTTCATAACTTTTTGTAAGCTTGTCATGAAACCAGTTATTGTTTTCTCTACACTGATCTTAAGAGTTTTTTTTAATGTATTAAGGTAACTGGTTAACAACATTATATAAATATCAGCTGTACATTATAATTGTATATCTATATTCTATTTCATGCTCACCACTGAAGGTCTAGTTTCCTTCTGTTACCATATATTTGACCCCCTGTATCCGATTCACCCTCCCTTAACCCCCTTACCCTCTAGTAACCCCCATTCTATTGTATGTTTCTATGAGTTTGCTTTTGTTTTGTTAGCTTATTTGTTACTTTTTTGTTTTATATTCCACATATGAGTAAAATCATGTGGGTTTTTTCACCTTTTCCGTCTGACTCATTTCACTTAGCATAATACCCTCAAGATCCAGCTATGTTGATGCAAATGGCAATATTTCATTTTTTATGGTTGAGTAGTATTCCACTGTATATATGTATACCACCTCTTCTTTATTCATCCATTGATGGACACTTAGGTTATTTCCATATCTTGGCTACTGTAAATAACATTGTGATGAACATAAGGGTACATATATCTTTTCAAAATAGTGTTTTCATATTCTTCAGACAAATACCCAGAAAATAAGAATTCTCTGAGGCAAGAGTAGTTATACAACAATATTAAGTGGAATATCATTTAATTCAGGGGTCCCTGGGTATAGAAACTATGGAATGTTATTTTTGGAGATTTTTGTGTTTTGTTCCAAAAGATTCTTTCATTATAGAGCTCATTAAGTAGAAGTTTTTAAGCAAATTCATTGGGGGTCATGAGATTGAGGTAATAATGCAAGCCAGGTTTCTTATGATTTCTACATTTTTGTAAAATAGAGAAAATTAGTCTCCATACATTATAGAAACATGCAGTAAATTCATGGATTCAATGAAAACTAATTCAAAAACAATGAGTTTATTCATTCAACAAACCTTTGAATGCCAACTTAGTGCTGCAAATACACACATGGTTTACATTAAATAAATATTTAGTGATTGTAGTTGAGAAACTGGAAAAGTGGGGGAGGGATTTAGTAGATTTCCTTATAAGAGCAGAAAATAATATACAGGGGAAAAGGAGACAGAGAAATGTTTTTTTTCGTTTGTTTGTTTTTGTGGTAGACTGAGTGATTTTGAATTATAAAACTTTATATGGAACTCTGATAAAACTCTGCAAAAAAGACTGATATAGTTAAGTAAAGGAAGAAATGATATTTATTCACTCAATTTAGGCAGGAATAGGTGGGAAGAGCCTTTAAATTATGAATTTTGCAGCAACAAAACTTACTGAGGCAGGTTCTTAAAGCCCCAGAGAAATTACTATGGTTTTCATCTTGAGGTCGACATTGGCTTTGAATACCACCAGCCATAGAGAGTTTGAAGTTTCCTCTCTGTGCTCTCATTTCTCCCTCTAGCCATCCAGTGTTGAAAACCTTTTCATTTCAGAGACCAATTGAGTATGTTGGCCAAAGAGAAAGTTTTTCACTAGACTCACTTCTCTATTTTCTTTCTGACGCGGAAAGTTGGAGTCAGACCTCTGGCCAATAAGATGGCATTGACAAATCCCTATGGTGGCCAGCACATAAAACATTTATACTCAGAGAGAGTTAGACTAAGTAGTCATCAGAGTATTTTTCAGCGTAGAAACCAAACACCTCTCTGAAAGAACAGAGCATGCTCACGAAAGCTCCTCTTTATAGATTGAAAAGTAAACTACAATTTCCATAGTAGAAAGTTGCTTGATGCTCCTTTGGTGCATGCCATGGGCCCTCCTTAAATCACGAGTTACTTGTTTGAAGTGAGGGAGAATTTTTTTTTTTTTTTTTTTTTAGATTTACTTTCTTGTTTTTGCCATTATCAAAGACATCCATTTCTGGATAGGAGGGGTAGATTTCAACTAGTAGGTCAAGAGTTCTTATCCTAGAGAATGAAGTCATACGGCCCCTGACCCAGAGGGTGGGAGTTTTGAGCAGAGCCTCTTGTTTCACCACCGCGACGTTATTTAGAATTGTGGAAAGCAGAGATGAGTTCTGATGTTGGAGACACTCATAGGAAAGCAAAGGACAAGGGGAAAAGTGCAGTGAGTGTAGCACTACTGACCCTAGACAGGCTTGGTGGGTACTCCTGGCCCAGCCTCGTTTCCATGGCCTCTCCATCAGCAGCAAGGGGGCAGAGAGGGCTTTCCTTTTAGTTGAAAGCAGAGGGTGAGCTGAGCAGGCAGTTCAGAGGGTCATTAGAAAGCATCAGAGGAGGCAGCCTCATGATGGTAATAAGACGGCTGTGAGGAAATAAAGTGGGCATTGATCTGCACTATCGAGTGTGACATTTTAACCGAAGCTAAAAGCCAAGAGCAAATCTAGCCCTCTTATTCATCTGCCTGCCTGTTTTAGTAAATTGTCTTCCCCCTCCCCCAAACCACTGGCCTCAGAGGTCACTTCATATTAGCTAGCTTGTTAATACTGAGGCAATCAATACTTAATCAACAAGTAATGGGATTTTGCAGTCATCCTGTATGATCTTTCAATAAAGCCCTGAATCCATCTCGGCCCATTCCAAGCCTGACGAAAGGTGTGCGGTTGCAGCAGACCCTGGATTTGATGGTCTGATGCTCTTCGGCTGATCTGCATCTTATTAAGACACCAGGCAGCCACCGTCCTTCACCCCTTTGTTTCCTGATCCCCACAGAGCGCAGCGTGGCACGAAATCCAGGCTTCTAAGATTTTACATGCATCAGTAAGAAAATTCAGATTTCTTTACTGAATAGGGTTCAGGACTCTTTGGTAACATTACACAATTTAAAAATGAATAAAGGACTGGAGAAAGGAGAGAGGCAGCAAACAGGGGAATTTAAAAAGGGAAAAACAGTTGTTTTAATATATATTAGGCCAGGAAGCTGGAATCCCCATTTGTCCCAATTATTGAACACTGGGCTGCCCAAACTCTTCTCCGAATGGACTCAATGAATGATGAGGAGAAGGGACATAGGACTTTTCATTGGCTCTGGACATCCAAAGGGGGGTCCGATGAGGCCACCTGGGTACTGCCATATGGAAAGAAATTGGTTTTATGACACAGGACTTAGTTTTTAGTACTTCCTTGGTATATATTGATGAATATGGGTGTTTGCTGCAATGGTCTTCTGTAGATGTTTAAAGGGGTCTCACAGTAAAAGGGAGGCCTCCCAAAGGAAGGCCTCCCTGCAGTCCTCACAGGACCCCCGAAGCACGATTCCCTTGGTGAATTAACCACTTGCCATTGTCTCACCTTTAGACCTTCAGACTTGAAAAGTAAATCTTGACAGTATCTGACTCCGTGCTGCCAATTCATGCTAGTAAAGGTGAGTAAATGAGTAAAACTCGAGTGCTGATTTATTAAGACAATTTTCAGGCAAATAACCTACCCGGCAACTGGGGGCAAACACAAGGGTCTTGCCAACATATCCTTTCCTATCAGAAAAGAAGCTGTATTCTTAGAAGACTGATTGGCAATCACAGAATTAGAACAAGGGGAATTATGAGATGGAGGTGATATGAAGATTTAGCGGCAACAGGATTTAGCGCTGTAATACATGCAACTCCACAATCTACTCCGCAAAATTTGCTATGTATTTGTGAACACCCTACCCATTACATGCATTATTTCATGACAACCTAATAAAATAGGTATTATCAGTATCCTCATTGTACAGATGAATATATTGAGACTAAGAAAGTGGTTGAATTGCCTACCCAACGTCATGGCAGTGAACGTATAGGGGAGCAGAGTTCTGAACTCACACAGACTGACACTGGGGCGGTGATACAAACCACTAAGCCATATTGCCTAGGCTCTGCCATTTGCTAGCTGTCTGACTTTAAACATGGCCCTTAAAATTTTTAAGCCTCAGTTTTTCTGACCAATAAAATGGGAAAATAATCATGTCTATCTTATTGGATTGAAAATTAAATGAATTATGCAATTAAAGCCTTTAGCATACAGTTTGGCTTAGAGTAAACACTCACTAAATGTTAATACTATTACCATGACATTGTAGCATTATATTCGTATTCATATCGGCTTGATACACTGTCTGCCTTCTGCTACTCTGTTTGGATGGGCTCTGCCAATATTTCTCTCTGGAACAGTTCTTTGTTTAGGGCAAATGTTTACCTACCACTCCCCTAAATGGCACAGCCTTCCTTTAGCTGTGTTTGCGACCTCAAACATGAAATAGTACATTCTGGGAATCATAGAAGCTAGTCTATCCTTTTCGGTTCATAGTTTCATTCTTAGTGGTAAAACCAATTTCCAGGTGCTCTGGTGGAAGCTCTGAGTAGCCCGGTGCTAGCTCCGGTATTTTGTGGTTTTCCCTTTGCATTGCTGGTGACGGCTAGGAGGGAGCACAACATCAAAAGTCTATTTTCAAGAAACTCAGTAGATTTGCAACAAAAATAGTTTTGAGGATCTTAGCAGCTAGGATAAAAAGAGAAACTCAAACGTACTGTTTCTTTTCTAAAATATATCTGACTTTATGTTCAAGAGAGACAAACATGTTTCTTAACACTAAACTTTTAAAAATTCATTTTGTTTTTAAAATGAGCATTTCTAATTACAGAAACAATGCAGGTCCGCCTTTTCAAATTCAAACTTTGCGTACATTTCCAAAGGAGAAAGAGAATGATTTTCGGCAGCATCAGCTTTTTAGTTGATCTTCTTGACTTCGACCATTGTGATTTCCATCACTTCCTTGGTTAGATGGATCATTCCTACATATAGTGTTTGTCAGGTCACTCAGCTGCTAAGTAACCTTCAGTAGCTATGAAATCACTACTGCATGAGGCCCAAACCCACGTCCTTTCTTTTTTCAACACAGGGCCTCTAGCATCATCATTGGCATAGCTCCCATGAGAAAACCTTTGTTTCAGTTAGAGTTGGGCCTCTTTCTTCCAGTTGATGTTACCACAAGGAGTGTGCCCCATCCCCCACTTAGCCTAACTAAACCACACCTAAGGTGAAGGTCCTTCCTCCATGAAATTTGTTCTGAAATTTCAGTCCTTTTGATCTTATTCTTCTCTGAGCCTCTGTAGCACTTACTTGTCGATATTACATGATTGGCCTGATTATGTTGTCTCATATTTTCTGCTCTGTTTCCTACCTGTGCATCTTATCTCTCCTATTAGATTACAATTTCCTTTATGGTAGGATCCAATCTTGGACTTCTTCTATCAAGTTTGTATGAAAGCATTAAGTGCATGGGAGGATTTTAATATATACTTGATTAAAAAGATTGTACTTAGGTAATTATTGTGCTAATAATAATTAAAACATTATTATCATTGTTAAGAGCTAAAATAGTACTTGTTATTATTATATGTAATAATACATAAAAATGTAATTATAATACTTGGTAAATTATTATTTACCAATCAATCTACCAGCTAAAGAGTTGACATACAATCCTCAAAAAGTGATCTAGATTATGTATTTTTGTCCTTATTTTAGAACAGAGAAATCTGAGTGTCTAAAAATCTGAGCAATTTGGCCAAGATTACAGAGCTGGGAAATGGTAGATTTGGGGTTTGAAAGCATGATTGTCTGATTCTTATTTGCCGTATAATACCATATGCACCATTCGTGGAATTTTTTTTAAGTTGTTTTCTTTGTAAATTAAATCTTGATCATCACCCTTTGAAACTGACCAAAAGAACTTTCTTTGCTTGAAAAGAATTTTACCTTTACTCTCATCACATGCGATGTTATTGCCCAGTAGCCTAGGGTTTTCTTCCCCCAGCCCACAGTGAATTTCTTCACCTGAATAACTCCTTCTAACACTCAAGAGAATATTTTTTTCTTCCTATTTCCCAGTCTTTCTCTCATTTTATAAAACTGAATATTTAGGTCAAATCCTTAGAAAACACTTCAGAAGGAATACTTCTTGTGCCATCCATCATGTCTCACTCGTCTTTTAGAAAGCAGAAGTATCTACACAATAATAGATAAGTGACTTTGAAACAGTTCCCTAAAATTCCTAGAGAAACCTCTCAAAAAGGGGCCAGCTTATTTTGGCTTTGCTATACTTATTGCAAATTGCCAAATGTGTGTATCATTTTGGGAAAGGGATTCTGGTAAAGAGGAGTTTTCTGGGCTCTACTGAAATATCTCTTTTGGAAAAAAAAAAGATAAACTTTATGTTTTAGAGTAATTTTACATTCATATCAAAACTAAAAGATATGGGGGGGAGGGGGGTTCACACAGTGTGAGGGATATAAATGATAAACGTCTAAGTTTTGCTTTGTCTTGTGCACCTGAAACTAATCAAATTATAAAAAAATAAAAATAAAAAAAGACATCACCCCTGAAAAAAAAAAAAAAAGAAAATACATTTGTGGTGAGCTCCTGCATACCAAACAAACAAACAAAAAAAGAAACCAACTAAAAGATATGGAGAGTTCCCATATACCTACTGCCCTCACACGTGCACAGCCTCTCCCATTATCAACATTTTCTACATCAGTGGTATGTTTGTTACAGTTGATGAGCCTACATCGACAACATCATTATCTCCCAAAGTCCACAGTTTACATTCAGGTTCACTCTTGAGGTTGTACATTTTATGAGTTTTGACAAAATGTGTAATGACATGCATCCACCGTTATAGTGTCATACAGAATAGTTTTACTGCCCTAAAGATCCTGTGTGCTCTGACTAGTCATCCCTCCCTCTTGCCTAACCTTGGCAATCAATGACCATTTTACTGTCTCCTTAGTTTTGCCTTTTCCAGAATGTCATATAGTTGGGATCTTACAATATGGAACCTTTTCACGTTGGCTTCTTTCACAGTGGTATGCATTTAAGGCTCCTGCATGTTTTTCACAGTTTTATAGCTCATTTCTTTTTCAACTTGAATAGTATTTCATTATCTGGATATACCACAATTTGTCTGCTCATCTTTCAGGGATGTCTTGGTTGCTTCCAGCTTTCGGCAATTATGAATAAAGCTGCTATAAATATCCATGTGGAGGATTTTGTGTGGATATGCATCGTTAGCTCCTTTGGGTAAATAGCAAGGAGCATGATTGGTGGATTATATGGTGAGAGTGTGTTTAGTTAAGTAAGAAACCTCCAAACTGTTTTCCAAAGTGGCTGTACCATTTTGCGTTTCCCCCAGCAATGAATGAGCGTTCATGTTGCTCCATTTCCTTGCCAGCATTTAGGGTTGTCAGTGTTGTGGATTTTAGTCATCCTAATAGGTGTGTAGTGGTATCTCATTGATTTTATTTGCAATTCGCTAATGACATACGATTTTGAATAACTTTTCATATGCTTACTTGCTATCTGTATATCTTCTAAGCTGCACAGTCCTGGTAAACAAAGGAGAGAGGTATATACTCGTATTCATCAATTCTCATTCAAGCTTGAGCATTGGTTTCCCATGTTGAGCTTCACTCTGCACTGACTGGAAATATAAAGGGAGTGAACACAAACCAACTTGTGCTATCTGTTAGGGTTACCCATTAAGATGAAAAGATTCAAGACTTAAAAAAAAAAAAGTCCTTTGTTTCATTTTTGCAAAGGCAACAAGACAACTGAAAAATTCCAGCATTTCTGCTCATTAAGAGAGACCTCTCTTTTCCTTGGAATCTGACTCTCTTGTGTGCCCCTTACTCATAGAATATCAGTATTGAAGAAAATCCATTCTTTATTTCGTGTTTCAAATATTCTGGTATATAAGTAGCTATTCAGGTTGATGCAAGTAAATCCATCAAACTTCAAGAAGCTACATGTAGAGGGGTATATCTATGCAAAGATGTGATTGCATAGAGAGACTGCTCAAAAGGCAGCCATAGCAATAAACTACATGCCATGGAACTTAGTTCAGGGACTTGCTGACTCTGTTCTCTTTCCTCTGCCCCACTCCCTGGCACTTTGAGTCCTTTTTCACTCCTTGATCATTGTCCAGCCTACCCTCCTTCATTTGCCTTTTAGTAAATTGTCTCTTCTTTTAGAATGAAATCTGCCTCTCACTTTTTGATGTTGACCCCAGAGAAATCAAAAGACTTGACAAATGTGCTCTGGGGGGCTGGTGATCTGTAGAGTCATCTGCCTTTTGGATCCTCCCAATCCTTTCAAGATGGGGCACCAGATGCCAGCGACTACTATGGTTTTTCCCATAGAAAAGTAAGGTTTGTCTCTCATTCTTCCTGGTAAAAATATCCAGTGGCCATCTGAGTAAATTGGTCCTGCCTTTACCCTCTCTGAGGAGAGCTCATGAGTATTAGAGGGTCGGCATATCAGTCACTAATTTAAGAAGGTTACCGAAAGGAAAGAAGGGAAAATCCTGAGATAACTTTGAGGGAAGGATCCAAAAAACAAAAACTGCAAATGCATTCACCTTGATTTCTTTTATGCTCTACTCTAGAAGTCAGCACTGACTTTGCTGGCTTTTCAATGACTTAGAGAAGAAATGATTCTGTAGTTTCTTTGAGACTCTCATGTTAATGTCAAGAAAAATTCAAAGGATTTAAAGTGTCTAGGCCCTAAGGGGAGCAAAACCAGCACCTGTGAGCTGTGTATTTTCCATTCCACCTCCCTCATCCTCTACCCTTGCCCTGATCCACTTTCCACCCCTACCTACCCTGCTCTGGGCAGAGAACTACAATATGTAGACTATTTCAATCTATTCCTCACCCTCTGGCTTCTAGTTGCTTTTTGCTAATGGGAAGCACCAGCAGGAGATCTAAAGGTGGGGGTGGGTATTTGTTCTTTAAGCTCCCTTTCTGCTGGGTCATTGTGGGCTGACTGTGTTCTCTACTGAAGACCACTGCTTCTGTTAGCCCGCCTCCTCCCCAGTAATGGCCAGGCTTTCTGCATTCCCTCACCACTTCTTCCCTTTGCCCATTCAGGCTTAGGAGCAGTAATTGATCCCAATCATTGCCAGCCCCAAAGTATTACACAAAATTGAGGTTTCCCATACCCCTGCTCTTTTACTTGTCCCTTCATTAAGCTTTCTTTAATGACCCCATTTGAGTTTGCTGTCGCTGACTTTAACTGAAATCATGTATAATAATAAAATACTGAGCAATAGAAAATGCTTGAAGTCTCTTAAGATCTAAATAAAAATTTTAAATTTGGAGGGCTTCCTAAAAGAAAAAAAAAAAAAAAAAGAATGTCGTACTCTTTTTTAAATTCACCTTCTAACTTGAGGGAAGTCTTTTAAGTGAGCCATGAGTAGACTATATGTTTATATTTTGGAAGGGGATGGTGGTAAACTTAGAAATTAGGATGAACATCACATGTGAAAATAAATGATGCTGTGAATGGCATACTTCTCAAGTGATTATGATAAAGCCCCAACTCTTAATTTGAATAAATTGCTAACAACCCAACTTAGCACACCCATTTGCCGTAATCATTATTTTGCTGACTTGGCTCTATGTCTGGCTTGCATTTCAATAGTGAATGTAAAGCCTGTAAGCAGTTAAGGGCTTTCTTGCTAAACATCTCCCTATTCACAAGGAACCCAAACCAGAATCAGAAATCCCAATGCCTGTGGTATATTTCTAGTTGAACATTAAGAACTTTTGAAGTATGGTTTAACTCTTAAATGCTGTCAAGGGTCTTTTGAATCAGTCACTGAAACTGGTTGCAAAGTTCAAAGGAATTCATTTAAAAACTACAACCATTAACCAACTGCCTTATTGACACAATGAATCATATTCAGATGGAGTGCTTAACCCCAGCATGCGGTCCCTCCTTGCTTTGTCTCCATGTGCACAAGGCAAGGATATAAACCAGTGTGTGCATCAAATGAGTCTAGTCCAATCATTACCTGAGTGTCTTTCTGAGGATCAGACAAATTAGCAAGCTGCATTATAATGATTTCTTTCTCCCATTGGCCACTCTTGTGAGTTAGAAGATTCCATCAGTCATTAAGAAAAGCGTCTTTGTCTGGGAGTTCTAGTTCTAACCTAACTCTATTACGAGCCCATCAGTTGGAGGATTTTTGAACAAGTCACTTAACCTCTGAGCTTCTGTTTCCTAATGTAGGAAGTGAAGCTTTACTAAAGTTTTTTTTCCTCACTGGAGTGGTCTGGCCAAGTCCCTTCAAATGTTTGTGGGCTCATTTCTCTGTAGTGGTGTCACACCAGCATCATTTGAATGATGTCTGGGGTTTACTAGGGCATGTATTTGTATGTCTAGACATCTCAAGGTAGTTGGGAGAAAGAGCTATGTATTCTTAACATACATACTCAGTTTTTAAAACACAGTGGTACGCTGCTGTCTAGAAACCAAACTTACCTACTGGCTTAATACCAGCTTGACCTTCCAAGTCCATATCTATGTTCCAGGCCAACTTTGATTGCATTTTTGGTCCAGTTGTCTATTTTTATTTGATGTGATAGTTTATAAAATGAACTTGAAGGGACTCTGGGCAGTGTTGTTTTAGCAGGGGCCTTGAACTTCAATGGAAGAAAGTCAATCATACATTCTGCATGTATTTCACCAAAGATGACAGTTTGTAGATAGTGCCTCAGTCTGTGTTCCAAAGACACCTTTAACTGAGCGCAGCTCAGATGGAGAGAGGGCAAGGAAAGGGAAATAAACATCTGGCAAGGCAAAGAGTGTTCTGAGTTGCATCCAATGCCAAGCATGCCCTGATTAAATATTTCATGCTTTCCTCAGTCAGACATCACGTAACCATTGGCTGTTCTCTTCAGCAGGGATAAATTCACCTATTTGGCAGGACATATTAGCAAGGGGTTATAACAGCATGTTTAAGAACATCCATGGAAGTTTGTTTTCATGTGCTTGTATGATCCATCTAGGCTTTTCTCCGCCCTCCCTTCCACCTTTTCCTTTATTTCTCTCTCTCTCTCCCTCTCTTTCTCTCTTTCTCTCTCTCTCTCGTTGTTGGAGAAAAGATTTTACCTATCCTATATTGGAGAAAAGATTTTACCCACAATGATCAGGCTGAAAATGTTTTCTCTCCTTCTAACCCTGGGATCCACACTAGCTACAGGGTGGGCTATAAGGTGGGCTATAAGCTGGATCCCAAGCTCTGGGACCTTGTGGCTCTGGCCATGGGTCTGGCTGGACGAAAGATACTGTACTGTGTGTCTGCAACTGTGGTATATTTTTTCTATTGCAGAGTTCTTAGCTATACTATTAGGTAAATAGTCTTCAGGATTGCTGTACTTTATGGTGGATTGCTTGTTATTAATATGCAGTCTTCTTAAACCTATTAGGGCTGGATCCCCTTAAATTTTATTTTGTCTGTAGTAATAACGCTACCACCTTTTTGGCTAGTATTTACATTATGTATCTATGTTCCCCCCTCCCTCTTATCTCTGGCCTTTTAATGTGGCTTTGTTTAGGAGATCTCTTTCAAGTAACTCATGAGTATAACTTTCTCTTTTTAACCTAGTCTGATAATCTCTGTATTCCAATGTAGGAGTTTATGTACTTACTGTGTATTTGCACATGCCATTGACAGTTACTGTGATTACTGATATGTGTTGAGTTATTTATACCATCATATATTGTGTTTGGCTTTTACCATCCTTTTCCTTTTCTTCTTCATTTTAGTCTTGTTTTCAGTTGAAGAACTTCTTTCTGTTTCTCTCCAAACTTCACCATATATTTATTTTCTTATTGTGATTTGGATTATATGCATTGCATTTCACTTCACTTAATGAGTGCCATTAATTTTTAAACATATTTACATGACTATAATTTTTATAATATAACTATAGCAACTCATTTTCAAAAATATTGTGTCCTAAGGACTACAATAATTTTAACACAATTTAGCTGCCAATTAAACATCCCACTCTTCTTGATTTTATTGTCTGGAGTCATAATTTTACTTATATTTAACCTAAAACTGAGTATTTAAAAAAAGCATCAATATAGACTTAAATTATCTGATAACTTCAATCACTTTCTGTGCTCTTCACAGTTTAGTTTTTGCCCTTAAACGTTTCTCATGATTTATTTTATTTTATATTGTATTTTATTTTTTCAGAAGCATTTGTTTAGCACTCTATTAATAAGGGCTTATGTGGGAAAAAGCAATCTTAGTTTTCGTATGGCTAAAATTGTATTTATTTTTGTCCTTATTTCTGAAGGATAATATAGCTCGGCATAAAATTCTAGGGCTGACAGTTAATTTCTGTTAATTCCTTGAAAATAAGAATTCATTACCTTCTGGCCTGTATTGTTGCTGATAAAAGCCTGTTATCAGAAAAAAAAAAAAAAAAGCCTGTTATTTCCTCTGGGTAACATATCTTTATGGAAACTTTAAGATTTGCTTATTTATTTATTTATTTATTTACTTACTTACTTATTTATTTAAAATAGATGATGTATATGTTGAAGCATGAAATCATGGCTTCATCTGGAGTGAAAATGCCTTCTCTTCTAAAAACGATTAATGTACACTTAAAAATGCTAATTGTCAAAAATGCAGATGAGCAAAGTAAAAGAAAAAATTAATCCAACCATATAGAAAATCTACTGTCATGTATATTTTTGTTTAAATATGTGTTAATAACATCTTTCCAATTTAAGAGATAGCTGTCTACATCACACATTATTAAGGCTTCATAGGACAAACATCTATGCTTTAGATCAAGGTACTCACTGAAACATCAGAAAAATCACACAAACATAGTGAAGCTTTACTTTTTAAATATTCTATAAACTTCTTAAGGGCATGAAGAAAGGATGAAGTTGTATCCATCTCGTATTTTGAGGAAATGTATGGATATAATAATAATAAGTAAATAATGAATGACTAAATGTATAAATAAGTGAGTAAACAAATAAATGGTTGGTCATATGAGTAAGAAAATCACTCCAAATTGCTCCCTAACATTCACATAACCCATCTCCCCAATCACGCGGTTGAAAGTAATGATGCTCTTAAGATCACTAAGCATTTGAATTGTCATTGTGCCCTAGTATAGTGACAAAGTATCAAGCCACAGTATTTAGAGCTTCTCATCATATAAAGAGTGATTCTATTGTTACCTGTTAGATTTCTCTTAGGTCCTGGAATCATTTAGAGGATCACTTAATTTTTCAGAATGAGTACTTATACATTTTTTCTAGATAAAAGAGTGAGCCCTTTCTCATTTTTTGTTTGCATGTTGACTAGAAGTGTGTGTATGTGTGTTTGTACACATACACCTGCACACAAAAGCACATTATGCAGACTGAGCCCAGCACAGGTATTTCTGCATGGAGTTTATTTATACATGACCGAGACACAGGAGATCTACTCCTTTCCGACAGTCAGTTATGGCCAACAAGGTCAATATTCAGAGACAAGCATTTCATGCTCTGAAGATGAAACATGAAGTGACACTAAAATCTTGCTTGAGTTTATTAAATCTGCAATAGAAAAGACCCTGTTTCTTAACCAGAAAATGCACCTTTATATCTAGTCATTGTCTTTGTAACTAGGAGGACCAGAAAAGAGATTATATACCATTTGAGACTCATATCTCATACCAGAAAATAATTTAATGCTCATCATCAGCTGATGGTTGGTCGGTAAAGGCTAACACATTATATTTTGAAAATCATCATTATTTAAAATGAAATAGTCAAATTTAATTTCTATCCATTAGAAATCTCTGAAAAGTAGCTATAAATCTTAGAATCGCAAGGACTCTCAAGAGAGCATCTCACTCAGTGTCTCATATTCATTCACGTAAAATGTTATTAGTCTTTATTTCCACTATCATTATTTAATAACACTGTGTTTCAGGCATTGTGCTAGGCCCTGGTGAACAAAACACAAATCTTACCTGCTAGTAACGTTAGGTCCAGTGTTTCACAGACGAGGAATCTGACGTGCTTTATGTGATGTATAGAGTCTTGCCTTTAGACATATAAACAATCAAGGATGGAGAAAAGTTAGAACCAATTCTTCCTGTAGGTGAACGGTCTGCAATCTGCTTTACACAGAGCAAATTCTACATATATTAAATGCCATTAATGTGATATTTTTAAATGGAGTTCCAGGATATTAAAACAGAAGTAACCTTAATGTTCAGCTCCAGTATTATTTATTCTAATAGTAATGGTTGTTAACATTGAAATAGCCCTTAACATTTCCAGATATAGTCTTACTTTTTTATATTTATTAAATAATTTACTTCTCATAACAACCCAATGGAATAAGCTTATTAATCCCATTTAACAAGGGAAAAAGAAAAAAAAAAAACAAAAAAAAAACCGTTCATAAGTAATTTGCCCCAAGTAACAGAGCTTACTATCGGCAAAAGAGGATCCAATAATCTGGCTCTTAACCATTCCGCTATCTGGCCTCTCAGGATTATGATCATTGATGTTACAAAAGTAAAAACTATTCAAATCATGGATAAATAATAAAAGTCACCTTCTTGCTACATTTCCCATTTTTAAAAATTCTTTGAAAAAGATTTATGTTTTAAATCCCTATTAATTAGAAGACCTTATTTCTTGACTATGCCAAATAAAAGGTTATACTTGGTACAGTAGGTCCCATTTCTCTTTGAAAATGGGTACTCTCTTAGCATTTAAAATTCTCAGACTCCCACTTACCCATTTAGGTACTCATACATTTCTCATTGTGCTCACAGATTTCTGAGTATCTTACAGTGCTTCACAATCCTCCAGATTATCACTGGATTTAAAACATTTGAAAAACAGAGTCATGTTATTTGTTCTACATTTTTTTTAACTCTGTGTTTTAGTATTTGTTCTGTATAAGTGCTCTACAATTTTTATCTGGAATAAAATTTATCATTTCCCTTCAGTTTTTCATACTTTGGGATGGTCCCACCAAGAAAGAGAACAAATCCTAAATCTGTAGTGAAATAGAAACATTTCACGAGGAAATACCTTATTTCATTTTTATCTTTCATATTCATATCTCTCATGAAAATGAGTTTCACAGTTTTCCTACCTCTTACTCCCTGTAACTCCCACAACAAAGGAAAGGAAGGAAAGGAGGGAGGGAAGAAAGAAGAGAGAGAGAGAGAGAGAGAGAGAGAGAGAGAGAGAGAGAGAGAGAGAGAGAGAAGGAGGGAGGGAGGGAGGGAGGGAGGGAGGAAGGAAGGAAGGAAGGAAGGAAGGAAGGAAGGAAGGAAGGAAGGAAGGAAGAAAGGAAGGAAAAAGAAAGGGAGAGAAGCTCTTTGAGATATATGTACATAAGTATCACATCGAATACTAGATTGTGCTTTTAGACCTGAAAATTGAAATTTATAAAAACGTATGCTCTCTATAGTTGCAGGTTAAAAACAAAGAACATACTGGATTCTGAAAGGAATTGACACTATGAAAAAGAGAATGGCAGGTTGATTTGCCGATTTTTATGACTTTTACATAGAGGGTAAGCCACAGTTGGCATTGAGTAAGGCACATAAAACTTGGATAGAACACCTACAATCTTTCCGACATAAAGGAACAGAGGAAAGAGTTTGAGATAAATGTAGAATCTGGAGAGCAAGTGTCCATCCCAGAAAGGAAAGAGACAGAAAAGGAACTCCAATTCCTGGGCACAAACTCTGCACAAATTTCTGCCTTTACTTTAAACTATACATTGTAAAATAGAGTCCAGCTAAACATTAAAGAAAACTGAACTAGAATTTGAAATATAGCCCAAGAAACAGAATTTTTGGTTTGAATTTGACCAACTTAATTGCCTTCTAAAACAAACAAAACAATTTATCTTTCTGGAGGTATATTATAGAATTAATGTCTTCATAACAAAATACTTGCAATATTCACAATATACTTCAAAATTACTTGATATGCAAAGAACCAGAAAAATGTTACCCCTCTTAAGATAAAAGACAATCTATGCAAACCAACCCTTTGGTCACCAGGATGCTGGGACAGATAAGTATAATTATGCACAATAATGTAGAGGACAGTAGACTTGTCATTAATACAAATACAGGGTAGCTCAGGGGAAATATACAAACTGGAAAAGGAACCAAATAGAAATTCCAGGATTGAAAACTATAACATACGAAATAAAAATGTAACTGGATGGGCTTAACAGAAGCATGGAGACAACAAAGGGAAACTGAGCTTTTAGACAGGTCAATAGAATTATTCAATCTGATGAACAGAGAGAATAAAAGATTTAAAAAACAAGCAGTTTCAGAGGCAGGTAATGTAATGACAAAAGACCAAACATACATGTAGTTGGAATCCCAGGAAGGCTACAAAAATTATTTGAAGAAATAATGGGTGAAAATTTCCAAAGTTTGGCAAAAGACATAAATTTTCAGAATCAACAAACTTAGGATACCCTACGCCAAATAAATATGAAGAAAAAATATGATTATGATGTGCATAGGTACACATAGCCAAACTACTGGAAACCAAAGATAAAAAGGAGACTCCATATTTTCAGCGGGCTAGATGGTTGCCTGAAATAAAAAACTATGTTTCCCAGCCACCTTTGCAATCAGGTGTGGACATGTGACTAAATGTCAGGGAAAGTGAGGCATCCAATTCCTAAGACGTGTCCTTAACCAAGAGAGATGTGTGTCTTCTTCCCCTTTTCTGCCTTCCTGATGACTGGAGTGTGATGTGGTGATAAGTCATCTTGGACTGTGAACAAGACTAATACCCTAGAGATGGCAAAGTGACAACTGAAAAGGAACCTGGGGCTTCTAAACCACACAGTACCATTCTGGATGACCTCATGGAGCAGCAACCCCATACCAACCTCAGAATACTGTATGAGATAGAAATAAACTTACATCTTTGTACTTTGGAGAAAAATGAAATTTTTATCTGTTGCTTTTGATTTCCTGATCATGCAACTAAACCTATATCTACATTGATACAGCTAAAAACATTTTGCATCAGTGTCAGGACACACGTTACATAGGGAAGAAAGCAAAACATGAGTAAGTCAGAAGTCTGGCAAAGAGGTAATTAGATCCTTATTAAATTTCTACTTTAATAAGGTAAGAGGTTATTAGTGGAATCAAAGTGCTATTCTCTTTGGTATTTTTCCCAAGCTTAATGTAAGTAATGCTTTGTTAAATGGCTCAGAGGAGTTTTCAATCAATCAACTTCAAAAAACAAAGGAAGAAAGTCATAAACATAATTGAAGGAGCCTACTGATATTTTCCATTTTCCTCCCATCCTGGCTTTGTTATAAATTAAAGCCAGTGCTTATTTGCCATCTCTCACCTGTTTTCATCTAACTTCTCCCAAAGGTTTCGGCTTGCCCTGAGGTTTCCTTATACCTCTATGTCTTTTGACTAGACAAGAAAGACTCCATTATGTCAGCATGCAGGAGATGTGACTTGGTCACTCCACTTTGTGTTGGTGTAGAATGGTGGTCCCCAGGGGACTGTGGATTATCATGCATTCTTCTGCATGTCTGATTGGACTGGCTCCATTCTCACAGGATTTTCAACTCTGCCCCCAACTGTCCCCAGGATTGAGATAGCTGCCTTTTAATGATGTTGCCCTATGGGAAAGCAGGTACTTCTTACACGAATTTTCAGTACAGATTGTTTTTAAGAGTATAAAAGAGCCAGTATTTTTTTTTTCTAAGTATCAACAGTGACATCTGTATGTACCAATAGAGTTTGTCTAAATACTTTGTCTAATACACAGATATCCATATATCTGTCTCTCTATCTCTAAATCTGTATCTATATTAGACAAAGTGCTTAGGAAACAAATTATTAATTTAAGTCTGGGCCTTAAGGTAAAACACTTCATTAGGTCACTTTAGGTGGCTGACAATCTATTGGTGAATGTGTTTCTCATGTTTTACGATTGTTGTTAGTTGCCACTATTAAGGATAGCCAGCTTGCTCTCATACGCTCTCACATGGCTTCTTTGTCAGCTGCTTTTGATGCTCTAAGGATCAATATTTTAGTGCTAAATATCAGGCTGATTTGGTGTCAAGGGTTTCCCACTAAACAGTGCTGCCCAACCAACTCCTCCTGTGAACATGTGTATGAGGAAGCAAAGCTTTTCTCTACGAGTCTATTTAGCACTTAATTCCAATGTAAATTAAACACAAACAAGAGGATGGCAGCTTCCCAGCTTCCTTCATGTCCCATATTTGTATTATGACCAATCAGGGTAATTTTGGCACTTTGGCTCTTCCCCTATGTCACCTCAATAAAATCCCTGTGACTCACCTTGTGTGGCCTCCTCAAGCTCACAGTTCTGGTTAACCTTAAAACTCACCACATTCGCTCTAATGCACTTTCCTTTTTAACCCATGCTTAAAGGACCAATCACTTTTTTATGATTATAAAGTTAGCATAATGTACTGTCGACCAACAAAGGCTAGATATTCATCAAAAAGTGGCTAATCTCATCAGATTTTTATTTTGCAGGTTGGGGTTCTGAAACTTCTTCAGGCCATTTCTTAGCAGAGGCTTGAGCGTGACATGGTTAAATTGCACAGATGCATGAGCCTCAAAATGAAAACAGATCCTTATTGTTAGAGAGAAGTACCAAGTATGCCAGATTCTGCACAGAGGAGGCTCTGGTAGGACAAGAAGTCCATGTAGGAGGTACCTGCATTGTCATAGTTTGGGTAGAACCCAGTATAGAAGAATTTATCAACATGATTCATATCCTGAAATCTAAGCGCAGAGGCAGCAAATTGGCATCAGGCAAGTACTTCAGCAGTAGCAAGAAGTGGCGATTCGGATCTTGTAAAACCTCCGTCCTGTGAGGAAGCAGAGGGTAAGCTGTCAAGCCATCCAGAACAAGGCCCAGGCCTACAGAGACCTTACAGAATGTGCTTCCCAAGATTTCTTCCACCATTGAAGAGTCAGCACAATTGGGGATCTCAGACGAGTGGTGCCTAGGAATACGATACTTCATCATCAGAACAAATTCAGTGCATACTTAACACAACAAAGACTTGAAGCTGCGTCCCGGAATGTGGAACTAATACTTCCTGAAGCTTCTTTCCTACAGTGAGTGTTCAACCAAGAACTTATTAGTAGTACTGAGTTTACAGATTGAATGCAAGTGGCCACTTGGAGGAACAAGATGTCTATAAACAAGGTATGATTAGGCATTTTTGCAATAATCTTGGTCACAAACTTTCTGAAGGCCATTATGTATATAGAATAATTAGGACAAATGGAAATGTATGCTCATTAGACTTAGGTGAAATTTTCAGTGACTTTGTTCTGGATGTTTTCTTCAACAATTTGTTATCTTAATGGAAATTAGCTATTAAGTTTCTAGTCCGTGCAACGAAGTGTTGCAGGAGCTTGGGAAGATACAACTGTATACAGTATTCTCATATCGTTAAAGGTCTAAGATACATGTGTAATAAGGACAATAAACCACATATAAAGAATTAAAAGTAAGTGTCAAATAAGAGATGCAGATAATGAGTCCTACTAGAATTCCAAAGAAAGAAGAGCCCCTTTGAGCTCAGATGTGCGGAGGCAGAGAAGGCATAAGAAGTTAGCCTACATCTCTAAGAGCAGTAGGAGCTTAGAAGTTGAAGATTAGGAGACGTGTTTGGTTAAACACAGAGTATATGACCGTTACTCTTATAGGTTGAATTGTGTCCCTCCGAAATGCATCTGTTGAAGTCCTAACCCTTAGTACCTCAGAATGCAACCTTATTTGGTTTGTTTAGATGAATTAGGTTAGATGAAGTCAGGCTGGAGTAGAGTATGCCCCTAACCTGATATGACTGGTGTCCTAATAAAATGAGAAATTTGAATACAGACACATATACACCCGGAGAACACCATGTAAAGATTGGAGTTAGGCTACCACAAGGCAAAGAAGTACCAGAAGCTAGAAAAGAGGCCGGGAACAGATCTTTTCCCAACACTTTCAAAGGAAGCATTGCTCTGCCATTACCTTGACCTCAGTACCTAGGCTCCGAAAATATGAGACAATGCATTTCTGTTGTTTAAGGCACTCAGTTTGTAGTACAGCAGTCATAGGAAACTATTATAATGACCAGAAGTACAGAGGCAAGAATGTTTTGAGGAGATCCTAGGGAATGCTAAATCCATAGCTACTGTTACTATCCAACACGTTCTAAATGCTTGCCACATACTTCATGTGCATTTTTTCCCCGTATAATCCTCACAACCACTCTGTAAGGTAAGCTTACGATCACCCCATTTTATAGCTAAGGAACAGAGATAGAGTGGTTAATGAAAGTGCCAAAGGTCATACAGCCCGGAAAGTACAGGGCATTAGTAAGAGATACACTGAAAGAAATGAACTGAAGGGGGACACGTTGTGGAGCATCTTTTCATGTCTGTCATTGATACATTTCTCTGTATCACACACAAATCACAGACCAGCAAAAATATACCATTGAGGAAAATAGAGCCACCATGTTTTATTCTTAGAAGAGCCCAACAAAATGGTCCTGCAATTCTCTCATTTTATTTAGCAATGGGAATTAATATCCAAAAGAAAAAAAAATTGCATAAAGCCAAACAGCTAGTATGACTTATCAGTAGGGACCTGCTCTGTGGTTCTCAGTCCACATCTTTTCAATCCATCACCTACCTGTGCAAATAAAATTGACCAGCAAGGTCTCTGGGCCATATGCCACATTTTCCAGCCTTTCCTTTTATAAAGAGATCAGCAGAGTTCCCCCTGGCTAGAACCTACCCAGGTCCAGGGAGGAGATTGCCAGTCAGTGATGCCCTGCCCTGAGTTTTGCACCCACTCTGTGTTTGGACAAAAAGAAAAATGATACCCGTTCTCTGAATTGACACATCACTCTTTCTCCAAGCATGCTAAGTGCTCCTGCCAGGGCTTCTTGGTAAATATTTACCTTGAGTCACCACAGGCCTGAAACATCCACTGTCCAGAGAAGCAGGATGGTGATTTTGGACATTTGGAATCTGGAATCTGTGATGAATAGAAATACAACCTTAATGCTGTCAGAGTCTCTAGTCTGCCAAGGGAAAATACTTTATACTGCCACAGGTTTGACCTCCAACAGGCTTAAAAGGCCTCACATACTCAAAGGTGCATTACCGGGCCTTACACTAATTCATCATGATAGCTAAAGTGCTCTGTGTAAACCACAGGAGATTTGAGTCCCCTGGGCATCCAGGAGTCAGCATTAATTGCTTGAGTTTAGCATAGGGAACCATAAGTGAACATAGGGGAAAGATATTTGCATATCGTTTGCAATAAAGCTTAGAAGTGGTTCCAGATGTCTCTCTGAAACCTCCCCAAAAGTTTATCCAAGGTTGGGACTCCGTACAGTCCAGTCTAATAGAAATTTCACCCAGCCTTTCTCTTCTTGCTCTGATTCAGAGTTTGCAGGTTGCAGTAAGAATACACAAGACAAATTTTTATTCTGAGCGGGCTGGACATGATTAATTAATTCACTTTTGAAATAACAATTGCAGCGGGGAGGGATCAGCTGAAAGCCTTAATTACATTAGAAAATATGCCTCACTGTCGTCTGCCCGATCCAGGGTCCAGGACACATAATTATCATAATTTTCATATTTTATTATTATTACTTGGAAAAAAATTGATGGAGAGCAGACTCTATTGATTTAGCTACTTGAAAGCAGTGGCCAAGTCACATTTGAACCTTCGAAGAGATGATTCCCAAACTTGCTTGTTAAAGCCCCCTACATGGAAGAGCATCTACTAGCTGTTTCTAGCCTGAGCTATCAGTACTATTTGTCCAACAGAACTAGCTGCTCAGTCCCTCTCTTTTCCTTTGTGCCGAGAGGGAAATGCTCAGGTGTGCTGTTGCCAGAGTGATTAGGCTAGCTGGGAACTCTCCTTGGACAGGAGGTTGGAAAGCCTTTGGGATCATGCCCTCTCATCCTTGTTAAATGACTGAGTGTGTGTGTGTGTGTCTGTGCGTGGGCTGCTGCATGCACACCTGCCTGGAGGGAAGAGATTTATTTTCACTTTTTAAAGGCCCACCGTGTTTTTAAAGAGAAAGCAAAACATTTCCGGCAATGAAGTTGGGGTCTGTGTTAAGCAGCCAAGGTGCCAGGCAGAAGTCTCAGCTGTTACCATTGGCTTTGTTATCAACTTCCTGTGTCTTTAGAGAGCCTCTGTCTCTGGGTTTCTGTCTGTCACCCCAGGCAAGCAGCCCCTCCCTCTCATTCTTTGGGTGGCTGTGATGTTTATCAGATTAATGAGTTCAGTTCTTGTGTCAGAGCTAAAGTGGTGAGCTGGCAGGCTCCTGCCCCAGCCTTCCTCCCCTTACCTATGGATTGTCTGCCTTCCTTTTTCCAAGCCTCCTCATTCCAAGTTTCTTTGATCCTTGGATATCAAGGAAACTTGGGGGTAAGTTAAATCATTTTGAATAATTCAAAGTCTCTGTTCAAGTGGATCTATTTAAGAAAACAAAACAAACCAATTTTTTTTTTTTTAAATGAAAAGCAACAATAAAATAAATACAAAAGACTGGTTGGCCCGAATTTAGCTTGAAGATAAATCATCATTCTGCAAACTCTCCTATCCTGGAAAGGTATCTAATGGTTATCTGAATAGGGGCAGCAGAGTAGAAAGTACAGAAGATTTCAACCAGGTAACCTAGAGTCCAGTTCTGACATGGCTACTGACCAGGGCTAGGACCTGGGGAGTCACCTCATGCACCCAGACTTCAGGTTTCTCATGGGTAAAATCTGAATCATAATACCTGGTCCTCTTAGAGAACTTCCCTGGAGATCCGAGAATATAACTCATGTTGGCATTGTTTAAAATCATTTGAATTGCTTTGAAAATGTAAAATTGCATTATCAGAATTGACTCAGCGCTTTGACCACAGTAGGAGCTAAATAAACATTTCTGGAAGTGAGCAGACTCGCTGTTTCCCATTTTAGATGAAGAAACAAGGTGGATGCTTTGCTATCCCTGAAATGCCCTAGTCCCTGCCTGCATATTCCCTGAATGTCTGGGCTCAGCTTTTCTTGGTGAGAAAAAATGTAAACAGCAAACATATACACTGACATTCCCCATATGTCTTAGAAAGAGAGCATTTTATTCTCACCCAACGAGATAGACAAAATTTATTTATATGAAGACAGTGATGACAGTTTAGAATCACTTAAGTCCAAAGATGAAGGAGCCTTAGCGAAATTAATATCCCATTTTCATCCCCCAACTTCATTTTCAGGAGAAGCCCAAACTGAAAGTTTCAGTGACTTTCCTAAGTTGTTTGGCTTTGTTCCACAGCAGAGAAATTTCTCTGATTTCTCACCTGGTCCTGTAATCTCTGTGAGCCCTTTTCACCAAGCATCTGGTCATAGAGCTGCTCTGAAGAATAAAACTTCATAAATACTGCCCTTCTCTCAATGCGTTCCCTGACAGAGGAGAAGCCTGAGGTCCACATGACCTTCTGCTGAGTTTGAAGGAGGCGTAGCTACTATCCCCTGGGAATGCACACAGAAAGGATTTTTCTCCAGGTGCCCAGCAGCCCCCTCAGGACCCACGGTGGACAGCTGTTTCTTGAGAAGTAGCTGTGCAAAAACTTTCCTTTCATGGCTGCTCTGTTTGTCTCTGGGGCCGAGTTTGACAAAGCACTGTCTCTGTTTCAGTTATCTCTGGTGGAGGTGACCAGCGGCAACAATACTACATTCAGAGAAAACGCTCCACTCCCACCCATCTTCAATAGGAACATCCACGTCTCTTTTCAAGTATCTACTGCTATGTGCCACGTGCTTCTCCCAGCATTCACTTTGCTTGCCTTCACTCAAGTGGATGAGGCAGTCTTCTGATCAAGTTAAGGGAAAGGATGGTTTTCTTCTTTGTTTTTTCTTGGTTGGATTATATGAGATCTGATAAGGAAGAATAAAGACCAAGGAAAGAAGTTTAAGACTTGGAGCTTACTCAGGTCTTCCTCGGCAAGAGTAAGTGTACGTTTAAACAGGAGAAGATGACCTGAAGCTGGTGCATCCCTCCTTTGTAGTTAGTGGTTATTAGATTCACCTCTCCAGTAACTGATGGAAAAATTGATTATTGATTAAAGTCTTCCCTCAAGGACATAATACCTCCAGGCATTGTTATTCCAGAAGTCAGAGCTTACCCACTTTGACAAACACCATGGACACCTAAAAGGAAGAGGAATAAATGGGCCATGGGGCCCCAGGAGTAGAAGGAATAAAATAGCATGGTATCCTAAATCTAAACACACTGTTACCTACCATTGGCTTTGAAAATTAAAGAGTATTCTACCTCGGACTTACATTATTTGCCAACACTTCAGCATGTGGCATGACACCTATTCATAATTCCTGGTATGGGAGAGTGGTGAAGAAGAGAGACAGAAATGGCTTGTGTTCCAGCTCTACAAACAAACAGCCCCCCCCCTTCAGATTTCTCTAAGACACCTGTTTTAGTCTTTAACTTATGTACTCGTAATTGATGTCACTGATAGTGAATACACCTTGATCATCAAAGTATGAAAAATTGGAACACATTGAGATGGGCCCCCCCTTTTTGGAGTGTATCATGGGAAGAAGACCCATACTTCCCAGGAAGAGGCTAACTCAGTTTATGAGTGCCAAATTCATCCAGAGACTCTTCCATACCTCCTTGGTCTGTAGTGTACAGTTTCTGCCATCTCCGCCATTGTAGGATGGCCCTCATCCCCATACACACATCACAGTTGTCCCCTCCTCTTTCAGTCTCACTGTGGAGATTGGTTTCAACTTGATTTATCTGTTTGAAATTGGGAGGAGCGTCACAGTGTATTTTCAGTACTATCTTGAATGAATTCCTTGGTCAGTATGGGGGACAGTAGAGTCGACCCCATGTGTTTTGGAGGAGGAGCTGTTAGAAGATTAAGAAAGACCTCAGTGAAGCAGCCAGAGAATATGTGAAGATGATTTGATCAAGTGACAGAATGAGCAGTGCCAGCTCTGCTATGGCTGTGAGGCAGCAGTGAGCAGGACACAGCTGTCTCCAAAGGGGTCCAGCAGAGAACCGTGAGGTTTGACAGCTGGCAAGACCAACAGTACTTATGCCCTTTGGTTTATCCCAAAACTGAAGAGTTGTCTTTCACTCATTTTCTTTTTAAAAATTCTTCACCTCCCTTGTCTTGAATGTTTACTGTCAACATCCCTCCTCCCCCTCCCACTCTTCTGCCCACTTTGGAAAGGTGTAAAAGAGGTACCATATGTGGACTCCCTCTGCTGACATCTTTCTAAAAGACCTTGTCAACTGGTACTAATTGTTGTGACTGCAAACGTTCATTCATCCCGGATGCTGCTGCAGATTTCTTTTGCCTTTAACATTTTTGGCCAATCCCATATTCTCATGTAGTTTCATTGCCATTGACAAGACTTCAACTTCCAGATTCTGCTACTTCACCATCACAAAACCCTTTCCAGCAGTCCTTCAGCCCATGGCCCACGAATTGTAGAACTCAGCATAACTTAGCCAAAGGATCCTGTTAGTAGGAACCCACATTTCTTTCTGTCATGAGGGCCCAGGTACCAGCTTTATTCACATTAGGAATTGTTGAGCAGCATATTCATTATGGGTGGTCTCTGTCTAGGAACTCTGAGTGAATTATTTGTCAAGTTATCTCTGTTGATATCACGTTGTTGACCTGCAACTCACAAGGGCACCAATCAATGCTACAACTTTCTATCGGCAACAAAACCCGTCTGGTCTGATAGACTCGCTGGGCAATATTAAAACCTGAGGAGGGAAGCAAACGGGAAGGTTTATGAAAGCAACTTCAGAACACTATTCAATTATTAGTATGCTTTTTCATAATACCGACGGTTTCACATTTTATTGAGAGACAGAATTTTTCCTAGCTCTCTTGGGAATGATTTTATTGAAAGCTTCAGAACGAAGAAGATGGCTGCATCATTTCTGCAGTGCCAGGGGTCAGAATCTTTGACTGGTTTGGTGTAATGTGCACATATAAAATTTCACTCAGTGCTTATTCATTGCCTTTTATTTAATATATAATCTGGCTAGATCCACTTTTGTTTTTTTTACATTTACTGCTTGCTTGCATGAAGCTCTTCTTTTGGCTGCTTTGATACATATGTATTAAATTGTGTGTGTGTGTGTGTGTGTGTGTGTGTATTCTATTTCCTTCTATCAAGATTCTTGCATGATGGGAACACTTGCTTGCTTTTGCTCTTGTTATCCAGTAAGTCCAATAGATAGAAATGAAACTATCCACAGGAAAGCACTTTATTTGTGATAATCATTTAGTTGAGAATGCCGTTGTTCCTTCAAAAGTAAATGCCTGCCCCTTTCCTATCTCTCTTTCCTTTCTCTGTATTCTATACTCACCCCCACCCCATTAAACAACATTCTCACTCCACAGCAAACAGAAAGCACTTTGAAATGCAATAGATTTGTTTGAGTTGAATTATTAACATGCACAAAACCAGATCCAAGAGCTAAGTTTCTCAGGAGAGCTTAGCTGGAAGTGTCCTGGAAGTGTCTCCTGGAAGTGCCCTCTCTTCCAGGTTCTAACCAATGGAGAAGAGACCCAAGGAAAGAAATGGAAAATGATCAGTTTTATTCATGAGGGTTCAATAACTCTCAAAATATGGGACTCCTTGGTAAAGTTGGATTGGAGGATGACATTGAGATCTGGGCCAAAATGGTTGCTTCTTATACCTCCTTGCTGAATTGATGATAACTGACTCTCAGTGAGTGATTGACTTATAGGTTAACAGTTTCTTAAGCAGCATTATGGGAAGATCAAAAATAATATTGCCTGAACAAAACAGAAATTTATGTCCCACATAATAAAGGTCTGAAAGGAGGGAACGTAGGGCTCCTGTGGTGGCTCCATTAAGTCATCAAGGACCTACATTCTCTCTAGGTTCTAGCATTGCATTATAAGTGTCATGAGCTTATATTTGTGATCCAATGAAGTGTACATCCGCACTCCCAAGAGACTTTTCAGAATTTCCATGTAACACTCTCCCTTACATCTCATTGTCCAAAACTTAGTCACATAGCCATAGTGAGCTGCAAAGGAGGCTGCGTAACCTGTCTTTCCGCTAGGTAATATTGGGCCTGCCAACCATCAGGATTCTTATTTCTAAATAAGGGCAAAAGAACATTGAGAGGCACCCAGCAGTTCCTGCAAAAGTTGGCTGTGAAAAGGTTATTTCTATAATCTAAGTCTATCTTGTCTCCTTTCTGTTGACTCCCCATCACCTATTAAATAAAAGCCAATCTCATAATCATGACATAGGAGGTTGGACAATTAAATTTGCAAACTTGTTGCAACGATGTTGCTAACCTCTTTTTTTTCTTTTAATATCAGAGTGATTATTCATTATGAATTCATACCAAATGGACAAACAGTTAACCAAGTTTACTATTTGGAAGTGCTGAAAAGGCTGCGTGAAAGTGTTAGATGACCTGAACATTTTGCCAACAATTCATGCTCTTGCATCACGACAATGCACCAGCTCACACGGCACTGTCTGTGAGGAAGTTTTTAGCCAGTAAACAAATAACTGTTTTTGAACACCCTCCCTAATCACCTGATCTGGCCCTCTGACTTCTTCCTTTACCCCAAAATAAAGGAAATATTGAAAGGAAGACATTTTGATGACATTCAGGACATCAAGGGGAATACGATGACAGCTCTGATGGCCATTCCAGAAAAAGAGTTCCAAAATTACTTTGAAGGGTAGACTAGGCACTGGCATTGGTGCATAGCTTCCCAAGGGGAGTGCTTCGAAGGTGACCGTAGTGATATTCAGCAATGAGGTATGTAGCACTTTTTCTAGGAGGAGTTCGCAAACTTAATTGTCCAAACTTGTATAAGTAACACGAGCATATAATTTATCATACAAACTTGGATATCTTTGAAAGTAAAAGGGAGAACTGTTAATAATAGTTCTCCCTTTTACTGTCATATATACCAAGACATCAGGAGTATACGGACTGTCCTAGGTAAACTGAGATGTATGAACTAAGCCCTCACCCCCTTTTAGATCTCATCTCCTCCACTTACTCACTTAATTTCATTCTATATCGAAAAAAGGATTTAAATTTCCCACAAAGTAATAGGATTCTCTACATGTCATTACTTTGGCTTAGAATTCTTATAGCAGCCTATACCTGGCAAAATCCTCATTCATGTCCTCCACCTTCTACTCTAGTTCAGCTATCACCCTGAGAAATCTTCTCTAACCAGTCTCTCTCAATTTATAGATGATTACTAACTTCCTTTTCTATGCTTAATCCATTGAAAATTATTTGCTTACATGTTTAGCTTACTGTCAGGGTAGGTTCGGTTATGCTATAGCAAAAACCAAACTCATCAAAATGTATTTATTGCTCACACTTCATGACCAATTCTGGTTGGCTGAGAGGCTCTATTTTGTGTTCTTTGGAGTTCAATGTAGGCTGACTCATACTACAATGAATTTGAGGTAAGTAGCCAAGTGTCTGTGTCCAAAAGGACTAGCCAAACCAGGAATAATCAGATGGGAAGTAAGCCCCCCCAAATTAGATTGGGGTTCAGCGTCCTGTTTCCCAACTTACATATATAGGCCAATATTCCAGGGCCTATAAGATAAATGGCTATTGTCAAGGATGAAGGCTGGCTGAGCACTGCATTGATATTTAACATCTTGCCAGGAACATGTAAACAAGATTTGGTGGGTAAGCATTAAGAGTGAGAGAGGGAGAGGGAGAGGGAAAGGAAGAGGGAGAGAGAAAGAGAGAGAGAGAGAGAGAGAGAGAGAGAGAGAGAGAGAGAGAGAGAGAGAGAGATATTCTTGAAAGTTCCTCAGATGGTGAGAACATAGAGCACAAACCTTATCTAACAGGAAGTATGCAGCCAATAATTGAGGCATGGTCAGTTATTATCAATAAAACTGTGTCCTTCTTCCAACCCATTTTTTCATGCAGACATGCCACATCTTTTCTCACCTCCTGAGTCATCAGAGATGCAGTTGCCTTCTTCTGAAGAGCAGACTAAGTGAACAGCAACTGAGTGCTTCTTTGCACACCAAGTTGGGGAGGACCGTGCATCCAATTGTCTCTTTGCATGACTAAAATGTCTGGATAGGTAGGCAGCCAGTGCAGTCTGCTTAACTGTAATGACCATAAAGGAAGGTGGGGAGGCCTTTGGTAGGCAAACATCCTGCAAAGTAGAGCCATTCTCATTAAGGCTCATTGAGGTGCACATTACTCTCAGGGAACGGAGACCAGTAATAACAATGGCAATAATATACAAACAGCCTATAATATGTGAGCTAGTGGCCGCTGCATGGTTTTTAGTGGCTTCTCATCACAGAATACAAAAGGCTGCTCAGGGCCAAATACATAAAACATTTGGCCCAAGGGGTGTGGAAAATGTTCCAATGATGCACGTGTTCTTCAGTAAACAGAGCAGCCACCGCTGCCACAGGCCAGCCAAGGCCGGGGAGGAGAGGGCAGGATGGGTCTATCTGCAGAAGGAAAGAAAAGAACTGAGCAGCAAGATCTGAGAAAAGGGACACGGGAAGTAAAGACCTTGAAAGAAAACAGCACTGGGCTCTGCTCCAAGCCTGAATTTATGAAAACATTGGACCCAAACAAAATAATATGGCAGCATCATTTCACGTAGGGGCCCTCACTGTCGGGCACTATTATTCCAATTGATGACACTTGAATGAAATGTAGTATAATTGGGTTTTCGAGCCTGTGCTTCAGGCGACATCAATTGCCGTTTTTAAAAATGATGATGGTGGGGAAGAAGATTCCTTTTTCCCTTTAATGTTTTGAAGTTGCCACACTCTCTGTGCCACTTGTGCACTACTTGGAAGGGCCATGGGACTCCTGGGAGGGTCTAAAGTGCCAGTGGCTGAGCCCATGAAGAAATATGGGGAGTCGATGGCAGAGGCAGCTAAATGTGGCAGAGGATGCAGGATTAAAGTCGGTCCCATGACACACCTTTCTCGGTCTCTCTTTTCTTGCTCCTTTTCTTCCCCATCAAAGAGTGTGCTTTTTCCCTCCTGTGGCTTTCTTTCCATCTTTTTTGCATATAATGACTGGGATCTTTTCCAGCTTTTGTATTTTTTTTTCTTCCCTTGGACTTAGTAACATGACATCTATAGTAGTGAATCAGAAAAATTATTGTCACAAAAGAAAAGCCTATTCCATGCAAAATGGAGAACTCCTCCATCAACGTGGCATGACGGATAATATGTCTGCATACACTGTTTGCCTCACTGGTGTTTCCAGGTTTGTGGGGCAAGTGGAGGGAGGAGAGAAAGTTGGGGAATTTTTAAGCATCCTGTATTCTTCAGTTAAACCTGTCTGTGTATATGTGTAAAGATTGTTTTCACATCAGAAAGAGCCAATCTGATTTTTAGACCTGCCTCCCGGTAGAGGAGGGATCTGGAAAAGTGAGGAGCAGTGTAACATTCGGAACACAATCCCCTGTTGTCTAAAATACTTTCTTCCCCTACCAATGAGTGCCCTCTCCCCCACCCCCGCAATTAGTCTTAATAGAAGTAAATAAATATAATTTGTGGTGCAATCTGGAATCTTTGCTCTGAAAGTCCCTATGCCAAGTGAAAAACGGTCAAATACAGTTTAAATGAACATTTTCCAAAAATAGCTCTTGCATATTCATGTTTCTTATATCCAGTTGAGGATTCAGAGACTCCTCCTATATCACATGATGACATCATACAAAACTAAACAAATATGAAATTGCTATGATATGGCATCTTTTCCAAAAATGTAAATTTTATCCCTAAGCACAAAGTCAGGCAGGTACCGGTTCTAAAATAAATAAATAAATAAATAAATAAATAAATAAATAAATAAATAAATAAAAAGTGAAATGCTTTCCTTCCCAATTCCATGCATCCAATGTATCAAGCACGGGGACGATTTCAGTGTTTCTAACTTAAGCATTGTGATCTGGAGGAGAGTTGTAAAGTAGCCTCCGTTTTATTCCAATTAGAAGGCTGAGTTGGCTAATGTGTTGGACAGGGGAGAAACACTTTCTCTCTGCCTCACTTCTCCTCTGTAAGATGGGCTAATAAGTTCTTCTTTTCATGCCCCACCAATATCCTGAAAACAAATTCATACCAGAATCCGTCAGTCCTCATGCATGTATCATCCAAAATATAGAAGTATACCAGACACTTAACAAGGGCCTATGCAAGTACACAAAACATCACCAGCTTTGACATTCCCTCTAAAATCACTTCCTTACATGGACCCTTCTAACGGCACACTTGATTGCGTTTGTTCTCTTAGCTATGAAAGGCAAGGACACCAGCTTCTCCCCACACCTCCCTAAAGGAAGAGGAAGCAGATACAGACAGTCTTTGGCTTCTCTTTGCTCTGATGATGGTCTTGGATGCAGTAAATGTTGGGCCGAGGGGTGGAACCAGACTGTCATTTCTGACAATGGATTTCTCTCTTTAGAACTGTTGGAGAAACAGACCCCAGGCTGCTCAGGGGGTTCAGGGGGCTGCTGTGAATTCCTTTAGCCTCCGGAGAGGCCAACCCACAGAGCTGAAAGGGACTGTGAGAATGTTATTGCAACTTCTTAATTCAAAACATCACTGGAAAGAGACTTCCTGGGATGAGGCTGGAGGAAAGGGGGCTGCTCAGCTGGGATGAATTACTGGGACCACTGGGTTGGTTTTGCCACCTAGTGGTAAGAGGCTTTGGGACCCCATGAGTTAAATGGCACTCAGCATCATGGGACTACTCACAAGAAGGAAGTTGGGTAGAACAGGAGTCTATTACATGGGACCAGCAGAACCCGGAAGGCGTAATGTGACCACGGCTCTCCAGACCCTAGTCCCCATACCTGCAAACTGAAAAGCATGGACTAGATCACAAAGAATGCAATTCTCTCTCTTTTTGCTGGTAGATGACTCTAGAAACATAAGCTTTTGGCACTGCAATCTCCCCACAAATTTCCTGCGCGCAAGAGAGGCTGGGTTTGAAGGTCCTGATGGTCTCTCACTTAGGGACAAGTAACATCTGAGAACAAAGATAGCTCATTCCTCAAAGTGTTTGCGATAAAGGCAGCACAAGAGGATTGAACCCATGGTGGCCTTTGGAACAAAAGTTCCCGTCCTTCATAGACATTCCTTGTGCCCTGTCTGAATGCCCTGAAAGTGAGCAGAAAGGAAAAACAGAGCAGTGTAAATGATGTATCTCTTTATCTTTCTCATATCCCAATTGCATATGGACCGTGAATGACAAAAACTAACTCAATCTAACCCAGAAAGCATTGAGACTCCAACTCCTGCAACACAGGGCCAACAGGAGACCCACCTGTAACTTGATGGAGTGAGAAATAAAACAGTTGTTCTGAATTGCTGGGATATTGGGCATCTATTACTCTGTGTAAGAATGAGATTCCCTCAAATAGGATGTTGTAGGGTGTTTTTTTCCCCCCTTTGTTAAAGGTGCTCACTGAATCTCACAACACTATAAACATATGAACACGCCATTGATTCTTTTCTTCCTGTGTCATCTTTGTAGATATTCTGATGCATTCTACTATACCAGGCATATGATTCTCCATAGCATGTGTGCAATTTAAAGGTTTTCACCAGATCAAGCTGCAGACATGCATTTTTCTGGCTCGTGTTTCTTAACTTAGTGGTTTGTTACCGTCGCCTCTTATTTTTTGGCTTAAAGATAAGTAGATTGTATGCTGCTCTTTTTGAGGGGGGTTGGGGTGGTGGTGGAGGCTGTACCAGGTTTGAATGAAACTAAGGAGATCACTTAGTCAAACTCAATCAGGTTGAGAGAAGAAAATGAATTCAGGGTCCATTATTCAAAGGAGGGTTAATTTTTCAGGGCAGGTACGTGATCCTCAGTCACCAGCGATTGTTAACAAGAAGAATTCCAGGTAACTAGAAAAGAAATGGATTACATTGTTCAGTTAAAAGTGGCAGAAAAAAATGAAACCCATAAACTCCTTGACTAAAACCTGCTTCTGTCTGGCTAGAATGAAAATGGAGACAATGAAATCATTTTCAACAAATTATTAGTGCAATATATTTTTTCTTTTCAAGAAAAAGAAACTAAAGAATGGTTGTGGCCTTTTGTTGTAGATAGCTTTTCAGAACAGCGTAACGTAAACAGATTATCTGCAGTGTTTATTCAGTGTGAAAAAAACAGTTCCAAGAGCCCCAGGTGCTTGCCAAGATCATAATTGTACCTTCTTAAATACTTTCATTACTTGGAAGTACAATAAGCGAAGCAGGGACACATGCTTTCCATTTTCTTGTCAACAAAACACCTCCAAGAAATTAAGCTCTATTTTCTCTAGAAAATGTCTCTAGAACTGTTCAGGGATATGAAAAGAGAAGGGAGTTGGGGCTTTGGTTTAATTTCTCTATGACCTTGAAAAGAAGCATACAAAATCCCCCATCAAAAAGCAGGGTGGGGGTGGCTCAAGTCTGGGGTATAGGGTGGCTCAAAATCAGAATATTAAATCTAAGATGGTTCCTGTTTGGTTAAATGTGGATATGAAAGTGCAGAGTGTTAAGGAACCATGACTAGATTTCACAAAGGGTAGATTTTCTTTTTCTTTTCTTTTCTTTCTTTTTTTTTTTTTTTTTCTGGAAGGAGCTGAGCCACACTGAAGTGTGAGGGTGTGGGGACAGAGCCCCAGAAAGTAGTTTACAGGCTCTCGGCCTCACGTGGAGGAGTGCTGGCTCGGGTAGTAGATGGCCGTCAGCTGTGGCTGATTGGCCGTCAGCTGTAGCCAGTTAGCCAATTAGCCGCTAATATAACTGCTGCGGCTACGGAGGAGAGGGGAGGAGAGTGAAAGAGAGTCGTCGGTGGGTTGCAGACAAAAGGGACAGCAGGTCGCACGTCCAGTGAACCCAGCCTCCAGTGAGACCGTAGTGGTATGACTCCCCTACCTATGGCTCCGTGGGTGTTCCTTTTTGGCCTCACCATATCCTGCGTTCTTGTATGGGGAGCGGGACCAGAGACCCCGCCGGACGCCCCGCGCGACAGAGGGGTTGTGAGGAAACCACAGGACAAAGCTCAGATCATAACTGTGGAACTTCACCAAGCCGAGTCCTCTCTTTAGGATGGGTTGGAAAATGTTTGTTGAGCTTCCACAACATCTTGCCTGACCATAGGGTAGAGGGATCCACTCTATTTGTGCATTTCAGTTAACTTTTGGACTAATTAGATATCCCAAGCTCCCATAGTCTCAGCATAAAAATTCAGATTGGCATATAAACATCTGACCTCAGAGGAGGGTTTGTTCATAAGAGATTTTTTCTGTCCTTCCTCCTAACCTGTCCATTTTCCTTTCACCTTCAGTCACTGTGTTTTCACCAGCTTAATCAGGCTTCAATCTCCTGGGATCTGTCACAGCTGCTTGTATATATGCTAACATTTACCTTCATGTGTCTCTGCTTCATTTTTCTTAATCACCTTGTGATAGTGGTGAAAATCCTTCTAGATCCTGAGCAGCCTGAAAACATGCAAAAATCAGAAAAGATACAAGTGAAAATTTCAACAATTTTTCCATATCTCTTTTCCTCTCTTTGATAGCGGAGGGATATGCTGGCTTAGAGAGAGAGAAAGAGAGAGAGAGACACATTATGTGTGTGTAGGCAGTAAATTAGCTAGAACTTGTCTAATCAAAATGGCTAATTGATTAGAAATTTTCAGCATTTGAATTTTAGGAGAAAATTCTAAGAAAACAGGGAATTAACATAACTATACTGCCAGACCCTTCTGCATGCACTCATTCAGTTAATTTCACACCTACCCTGCCAGGTAGTTTTCTCTAAGCCCATTTTACAGACAAGGAAACTGAGGTTCAAAGAGTTTCAACAGGAGCCGGCAAATTATGGCCTATAGACCAAATCTGGCTCACTACTTGCTTTTGTTAAAAAAAAAAAAAAAAAAAAAAAAAAAAAAATATATATATATATATATATGAACTCATTGATTGACACCCAGAAGTGTGCGTACTCTCTGACTGTTTTCACTCTACCAAGACTGAGTTGAATAGTCATAGCAGAGATCGTATTGCCTACAAAGCCATATTATTTGGTGTTTTACAGGACAAGTTTGTCAACCTCTAGTTTAAAAAGCATCACTATCTTCACCTAAAAATATGCGATAGTGATTAGATTTGACCTTTAACCTATACCTTTTTGGTGTAAGTTAAAGGTTCTAGTTCCATACCCTACCAGACAGAGACAAGAAACAAACCAAAAAAAACAACAACAAAAAAAAAACACACACCAAGTTTTCACTGACTAATCAGAATTTCAAATAATGATTTAATTTATAATAAACAAAGAAAAAACTACTCTGGTATGCCATGTGGTCAGTTTAAAGTTAATGCAATTTTTACAAATCCTTTTTCTCTCCTGGAACTCAGGGATGACGAAGAGGCACTACAAAATCTCCTCAATCCTACACACATCCTTATCCTTGCTAAGGGAAAAAATGGGTGATTGCAATGCTTTTTAAACTCTAATGTGCACACAAATTACCCAGGGTTTTTTGTTAAAATGCAGATTCCGATTCAGTAGTTCTGGGGTGAGGCTAAGAATTTGCATTCATAACAAATTTTCAGCTAATGCGTATGGTGTTGGTCCTGGAACCACACCCTGGTGGAAGGGGCTACTACACTCATGCCAAAACCCTGAACCAATAGGTTTTTGGTCAAACCTAAAGTATTCACAAAAATTAAATAATCTCTACAGATGGCCATTATCTTCAGATTAATATATCATTTGACTAAAAGTGATAGATTCAGGTTGGTTTATGCCACTGGTTCTCAAAGTATGGCCTCAGGGTAGAGTAGCATCAACCACTTTGGGGAACATCTGTGTTCTGTGTTCTAACAATGCCTTCAGGTGATTTTTTTCCACCAATGCCTGTTGGTAATTCTGATACATACTAAAGCTTGAGAACCACTTGTCTGTGCTATGGATATTTAATGAGGGTTAGTCGGTTGGTTCATTCATTCATTCATTCATTCATTCCTTGAACATCCTGTAAATCTATTTTATAATATCTTCAGTTTCTGTTTACCCAGTGTATACATCTTTACCTAGCAAAGGAGAAAGGAAAATGGTGGAAGGAGGAAGAACACATTCTGTCATTCTTCCAGGCTTTTCCTTTCACTTTAGGATGGTACAAATAATTCCATAATACTGCTGTTATTTGACATCAGTTGATATTCCAATAGCAAAGTTTCCTATGTAATTAGTAAAGCCTACTATGTATGCCCAATCCACATTGCAAGGTGAAACCTGACCCTGAAATATACCAGGGAAAGGCCTGGAAGTGGTGGTGGCAGTGGGGTGATGCATTTTGATTTTTAGGACTATTTGTTCAATGTTTTATTGTTCATTCCTCTAGCACCATGGTGCTGTTTTTGTTTTAAAAACTAACTGAGGATAAAAGAAATGACCACTTTATGGAGTTAGGAGGAAAGTCTTGTTACGTACAAGTCAGATAACTTCTTGTGCCACTTCAGATGATCTCAGCTCACTTCTGAAGCTTTTGGCCACACAGCTACCACTTTAGGGATGAACAGATCTGGGTACATCCTCCCCACCCTGGCTTTTTCTCCTGTTGATGTCAAGGTGTGTGATGCTATAGGACCATTGGAAACACACGTTCGTGGGGAAGCTAATGCCTCATGGAGTGAACCTTTGACCAACAGTAAGCAGAAGCCAGCAGATAAATTTCCCCCCTGCTTCCCACTAACCAAGTGTTGTGAGATGCAGCCATCATAGTCACACAAGATCCTTTTAGACTGAAGTCCAATATGGAGCAAGCAGCAACAGGTACTACCCAGCACGGGCCAACCCAGTCGTATACTCTCTTTTCTGTCTCACCCCTCCCCCCCACCCTCACTTGGCTGTCCTGGGCTTTCACTTCCTAATCATATATAAACACATACACCATCTCTCTAAGCAATGCTTTCCCTGACACCTAGGCTAAGGTGTCATATTGCACCAGAACTGAGTTAAGAAACTTCTTTCTTTGCTTCATCACAGCCTATAGTCATTGGCAGTTAAACTTATCAAGAACATTTGAAAAGTAGAGGAAGGCACTTGGACAATGGCAATCAGATTGGATACAAAGAGCTCCTTGGGGGAGGAGAATGGGTAGGGTCATGTACATGATGGAAGTCCGCAGTGCTGCCTGGGCTTCAAGACACCTGCAGAGAATTGCCCAACCCACCACCCAGAGCTACCGTGCCAGTATCTCCTGAGGTAGGTGATGGAACACTTATTACGTTTTTACATTCCCCAGTGTGATTCTGATGGATAAGTAGAGTTGGTAAGCATTAAGGTAACATAAAAATATCCATCAAAGTTAACAGATGTGGTTTTGAATGGCTGAGTTTTTCACTTACTTGCCTTGTGAGTTTGGGTCCGTTATTTGCCTCTTTGAACATTAGTTTCCACGTCTCTAAAATGGGGGTGAGATAATAACTACCTCAAAAAGTTGTAATGATTACATTGGCTCGTAAAATACCTGATGCACTGTATGTGCTTAACCGCTGTTGACTTCCCGGTCCTCTCTCCCTCCATTCCTTCCAGTGTCTTTGCAATGACCTCACAGAGAGTCCTCTCCAACCACACATTATCCCACGAGCCCTCATTGCACATACCTGGCTCCTCGTCTTGTTTCCTTCCTTAACCTGTTGTGCATCTCTGTTTGGGAGTTCCATTCCGCAAATGTGTCTGAATTACCCGTCTCTGCTGAGAATCGGCCTGAACTTGCCCTCTCTTACCACAGTAGTGTCCAGCACTCTCCCCCACGCTGAACTTTAGCACTGATTTCTCAGCATCCTTGTTACAACTTTGCGTATCTCTGAGTCATTTTCCAATGAGATCACACTGTTTGCTAGAAGGCATTGTGCCTCATACGTCCTGGTAAACTTCAGAGTGGCCGGCATGACACTTTCAAGCTTTGGTTACTAGTTTCAGTTGGAGAGGTTATTCTCTGTTCCTGGAGAAAACTGAGTAGGTCTGAGAAAAATGCGACCAGTTACTCCCATCCTGAACCCAGCCAAACTGCTTAACAACAGAAAAGTGTCTGTTTTTCCCTGTTTGGTTTAATGATTTTCCTGTAGATCCACATCTCTTTCTATCACAAAGAAAGCACTTTATCCTGCTGGGTAATTAATACAAATGTACAGTATGGCAAACATATTCCTGTAGACTGCTTATTTTGCTGGTAAATTACACGAAGTCCTATACAGTACACCTGGGATACCCTGCAGTTTGAAATTAGAATATAAAGTGTCTCTCGGTTCCTCCTACTTGGCCAGGATACTGGTCTGATTGTGAAAATCTTTCTAGTTAGACATGTAATAAACTGGGATGATGGCAAATTCATTTACTTTCCTTAGCTTAAAATTAATAAAGATTTTAATTCTAAGCTTAAAAAAGCCCCACCACCCTGTTTACAGCCTTCTGAGTTACTAGAAGGGGATGTGATACGGTGTTGTCTCCCAGTTGTGAATGCCTTCAAAAAACACATGCCACATCCAAATTTGTAACCAAATCCTTAGAGTTTAAGGTATTTGCCAGTAAAACTCCTTGGCCAAGCTTTAGTTCTGCGTGATGTCACATCTATATGAGCCCTGTGATAGCATTAAACTGGCCACAGCTGTTTCTGATTGAAGCAATACAGGCCTCTAAACGGCAGGCTGCCCGTCTTCTCTGCCCCCTTCTTTCCCTCTTCCCGAGGGGCTTTCTTTAACAAAGGGACTTCTTTATGAACATGGTCAGTGGGCTCTAGCTGGGTATTCTCACAGCAGGTTTGCAGTGATTTGGTTCAGCCTAGGCGTGGTGTTGTACACCCATATGTGGGGAGCACTCACACACATGTACACACACGTACACACGGAAGGCCCAGAAAAGCTTTCTTCTTGATAATCGATGTGTGAATCCTCCCTAGGCTTGTGTGCTGAATTACAAAGCACAAACCTTTTGACATGTTCCTTTCGGGGGAAAAAAAACAAAACAGTCCAGTCCAGGACAAGCAGTCTGTGGGAAATATCAAGCCTCATCTCTTCTTGGACGGGGAAGGGATAGCGTGAGGGTGGGTGGTATAAACGTTGCTGAAATGTAGCCCATCTTTTTTTACCTAGTGTAACAGGGGTACATAAACTGTGTCTTAAGGAGCCGGATAATAAATATTTTGGGCTAGCAGGTCACACTCCCTCACAACTGCTTACTCTGCCGTGGTAGTGGGATCCAGTAGACAATTCAGAGTGTCTGACCAAACTTTACGTGCAAAAGCAGGTGTTGGGTGGGATTTGGCCCACAGGCCCAGTTTGCCGACCCTGCCCTAATACAGGGCCAACTCAGAGTGTGGTGATCGGGCGCCAGTTTGATACTGTTTAGAAATGTTCCATGACATAGTACGTGCAGCAATTGAAAAGTAAATGCTTAGACACTTTTATTGCAATCTGACATCACCATAACATTCAGGCGTATGAGCATTGCTCCTTTCTCTTTTTGAAAAGAGACCAGTTGAGATAGCGTTGACCTCATGTAGGTTATTGTATACGGTAAAGCTGTGTGCCAATCATGCTAAGTAGGATGCACACACGTCCGTGATGGATTTGGAAGCAAACACAAACAGGACAAAATGGATGAATGGGTTGTTTACCACAGACACTTGGAGAGGTTGCTCCAGCAGACCCTTGAGTAAGAAAGATGTCGGTGTGCCAATCTTAAAACCTAGTGCTATGGAGTACTTGCCTCTCTTGTCAGGAAAGGTTGGGTAGGGCTCTCTACTCTACCTGCTTGAGACCCTGCAACATAGTGTCCATTTGCATTGTTGGTACTTTTGCAACAAAGGGGTTGTGCCTTTGTCTCTGGGGAATTCGCTCAGTAGCATGAACTCCTGATGCTGCATCATGAGGAAGGTTGGATTTTATTTCATTTCTGGACTTGTGGTGAAAATTTGTGGTTAGCGTAGACCCAAAGGGAATGGGCAAGGAGTTGCAAATAGGTGACCTGAAGAAAAAGCGAGCGAGGGAAGGCATTTCTCCTCGAACCCAGACTGTTTTGTCTCTTTTCAAACTCCCCATCCACCCTCCCTCCAGTAAAGCCACCTTCCCAGCCAGGCCTGTTTTATAAGGTGCTACTCAAAGGGTTGGCCTCACAGTTTGTAAACACATAGAAACTTATCTGGGATTTAGGGTCGAAGTCTTCAAAACCCAAAGAAAACTTTGGAAACTTAAGATTGTTAAGCAAAAGTACCAATTGCCAGATTTTGATGGGTTGGGAACATTTTAAGATACATTGGATTCCTATCCTTAAAAGCCATGATGTCACCATAAAGGAATATGATGTCAGGCTGTAAAAAGATCAGAAAGCTTTTAAAAATTCCTAGGCCATGTTGGGAAGTTTATATGCAGTACTGAACAGAAAATCCAGTATTCTTTTTCTTCTTCTCTCTACCTCCTGCACTAGCACCCCTGCCAAAAGCAGGAAGGCGAGACAAGCACTGCCTGGGAATATAGCTGGATTTTATTACTAGAACTTGTTCATTCTTTAACACAGTCGCAGTAAAACTTTTTTTTAAAAAGTTCCTTGGCTTAACTACTACATGAAATATTAAATGGTTAACCATCTCCTTTTAGAAATAGTATTTACTTTCCATGAAGTAGGGAAGACCCTTTCCCTCGCGTTGGCTCAGAGCTTTCGGTAACATGGCAGTCATTTATGTGTTTTCATTTAGGAACACTGGAATTCTTGTCCTAGCTCTCAATAAAGACTTATTGTGATTAGAAAACAGTCGGTAACCACAAGATTGGCCATGGGGTTTTGAAAATTAATTTGGGGAATGTAATCAATAATGTTGTAAAGATTGTGTAGGGTATCCGATGAACACTTGTCCCATTTGGGAGACCAACTCAGGGATGATGTAGATGCCTGATCACTGCACTGTACACCTGAAGCTGAACAATAATGAACGCCAACTATAATTATATATATATGTATATATGTATGTATATACTTACAAGAAGCAGAGTACAGCATTAGGAATAGAGACAGTGGAAATGTAATGGCTCTGTGTGATGTCAGAGGGATAGTGGATGTGGGGAGGGGGTTCACACAGTGTGAGGGATATAAATGATAAACGTCTAAGTAAAATAAATAAATAAATAAATAAATAAATAAATAAATAAATAAATAAATAAAATTACAAAAAAGGAAAAAAAAATACGAATAGAATTACCATATGACCCAGCAATCCCTCTCCTGGGTATCTACCAAAAAAATCTGAAAACATTTAGCCATAAAGACAAGTGTGCTCCACTGTTCATTGCAGCTCTATTTATAGAGGCCAAGACATGGAAACACCAAAATGTTCTTCGATAGATGAATGGATAAAGAAGTTGTGGTATATATACACAATGGAATACTATTCGGTGGTAAGAAAAGTTGAAATAGGACCATTTGTGACAACATGATGGATCTTGAGAGTATAACGCTAAGCGAAATAAGTCAGATAGAAAAAGCAGAGAACCATGTGATTTCACTGATATGTGGGATATGAATCAAAAACAACAAAAGAACAAGACAAACAAATGAGAAACAAAAACTCATAGACACAGACAATAGTTTAATGGTTACCAGAGTGTAAGGGGGTTGGGGTGTGGGGGGTGGGAGATGAAGGTAAGGGGGATCAAATATATGGTGATGGAAGGAGAACTGACTCTGGGTGATGAACACACAATGGGATTTATAGATGATATAATACAGAAGTGTACACCTGAAATCTATGTAATTTCACTAACAATTGTCACCCCAATAAACTTTAATTAAAAAAAAAAGACTTATTGTGGTTCTCTCTCTCTCTCTCTCTCTCTCTCTCTCTCTCTCTCCCCCCCTTCCCCCTCTGCCTCTTTCTCTAAAGACTCAGTACTAATAAGATTTTTTTTTTTTTTTTGTAAATAAATAATTTACATTGATACACTTTCAAAGACAACAATCTCACATTATAATGGTACACTATTGGGTCAATCATCTGTCAAAAATGATTAAGGGGCTGGAGAGACTGATTTATAAGATTAAAAGAACTAAATGTTTAGAGTTTGGCTAAGCTGAGACTAGGGGCGGCACCTGATTTACTCATTTACTAAAAACAAGAAGGGGTGGGACTGGAGACGAGGGGAGAATTATCTCATCTAGAAGTTGGGCTTTCACTGAGAGTAAAGTGAAGAAATTCAGGACAGGAGGATGTAAGACGGATATCACAGAAATCTTTCTGAGATTGCAATCCATTAGATGGGCTCATCTCTCAGGAGAATTGGTGTAGGTCCCACCTTCTGAGATGGTGAATGCCCAGCTGGGGAGCAAACTATACTTCAGGGAACTGTTCAGATAGCTGAGTAACTGTGAGATGGACAGCTCTCTTTTACTTAGTTCTTTATTTTGGTTTTGCAGAGTTATTATTCTAATGTCTCAAGACTTTGAAGAACAATATATAACAATAGCAACAAGAACAGAAAAGAAAGGCTGTATGGGGGTGGGCCTGGGACCCATATCTATTGATTGCCCCAGTCTTTCTCCTAAGAGATGATCACTTTTCCCTGCCTTAGTCACAGTATCCCAAAACCTAATAGATGTACGTGTTCTTTAAGTTAAAAAATAAAGGTAAAAGTAGAGGAAGAAAATACCCATTTTTCATACCGATTTGGGAAATACAAAATGCTTTGAACATTTTGAACATTGTTGGGAAAATAAATTAATTTACTTGAAATTCCACTGACAAAGATAAATAATATTAACAAGTCAGTGTGCAAAGAATGCTTTCCATGTCATTTGTGCATTACATAATTTTCACTACTCTTCTTGTTTTAAAATTACTTCAAGTTTGGGGTACCTATGGTTTCTACTACATTGCACAGTTGGTCACCCCAGATACAAACAGAGTGGGAAGTCCCAGGTTACTGCCTTCTGCCACTAAACAGAGCTCTTGGTAAGTGGTAGAATTTTAACTGACCCATTGTGGGAATCCTGGCCAGATTCTGTTTATTTATATATTAGGGAGGTGAGACCATAAGATCTTTGAATAACACTTCTTTGAATCTTTACTGTTTTCCTCTTTTTCACTACTCACTGAGTATAAATAGGGAATTATAAAGGGCAAGTGGGGCTAAGAGAGAGATAGTGGAGTGAAAAAAAAGAGAGAGAGAGAAAGAAGAGTTGGAATAGGGAGAGGAAATAAAACTGATTTCAAGGGATTTACAATCTGGTTAATATTTTCATCCTCTCCAATCCCTAAGTTTCATATGTATGTTCCCTGTGAAACACAGTATCAGCATAAAGCTAATATTAATTTGAATCTCTCTTAGCAGTAGATAAAATATCCTAAAATTATGATGTTATTTAAACAAGGTCAAGAGAGAGAAGGGCACGTATTGATGTGACAAGTCCCTTTGAGAAGCAAAAGATTACATCCACTTAGGAAAGATCACATCCACTTAGGAAAGAAACCAAATATTTTTAATTTTGGATAACCTTTCATGCAAATATCATTAAAAAGCTCAGAGAGAACGACGGTGAAGACAAGTATCTAGCAGTTTTTACCTGACCTAGATATGAAAACAAACACATAAATTTTCTGATACACTGATTTTTTTTCCCAGCATTAACTCAAACCTTTTCTATTACAAATCAAAGAGGCAGGTGTTTTCCTTAAATGTCATTATATAGATTTTAGTTACCCAACTATTTAAGGATTTTTGTTGAAACTGTAAGCTCACACATAAATTCTTGCTGTTATGGAGACATAACGTAAATATCTTTTATAAGCCTTTTCCATAGAATTTTGGAACTAATATCTAAATTAAAAATGTAGTAGTCCTTTACCCAGTTGGGTTTTTGCTTCGTATGTATGTGTTATATGTAATTGGTGAGTAAAGAAAGAATGCCAAGCTGAACTTTGCATGCTTATCCTAACGGGAATGTAAAAATGAACTTCCCCACCCCCTTCAATCCCAGCTGACTTTTCCCCATTTCCCCTCGACATGCACATGCCTATAAGAAAAAGGAAGCCAAAAAAAAAAAAAAAAAAAAAATAGATTTACATGTCGCTTCTAGCTTTTCTGAGTTTTCAGTTTTGTTTTACTCTGCTGTTTGTCACTTTTGTGGATGTTTTGTGGAGGTAAGAATGTGTGTGTCTGTGTGGTTTAATTATATGAAAATTATACTGGGGGTTCAGTAACCAGTCGCTTGAAAATTAACTGAATTATGAAAGCTGAAATGTTGCTCATAGCATCAGTTAATGACAAGGTCGCCGCCACTGTCATATTCAAAAGAAATGTCACACTTGAATGGGGCTGAGATGGCTGTGTTGTCCCAGGGTCCCAGGTAGAGACAATGAAATGGGGCTCTTCGGGTTCTGTTTCATCCGCTGTTTGAATCTAATGCATTCTTCTTTCAACTCATTTTGGTTCTGCTGCGTTCCCATAACATATGGAGTCCCTGGGTATTCTGCTATAACATGGAAACTTTGGGGGCTGGGAATAACAGATATGAATAGATTGGAAATTCTTTCTAAATGCCCCCTTGGGTGGTTGATGTAAAGGCTCATTGTGTGTTGTTTCTGTCTTTTACAAAAATTAAATATGTCTAGAATTATTTGAGTCCAACGGCCTATATTAGGGATCTAAATGCCAGCATACCCCATACACTACCAGATAAATGATGACAGATGTATGCCCCTCGTATCTTCTCCTATCTCCCCAGCTCTGGGCGACTGGAGTTAATTGAAAAAAGAGGAAAGAGGAAATTGAGTTTGGGACAGAGTCAGCGGGAGATGAAGGAAACATCCAAATAAAAAACTTTGATATGAAACCTGTCCCAAAACCAGTCGGCAGAGTTGGTGCATCCAGACAGGGCAGGGTGGTGGGAAGAGTGGTGATTTTGTGGAGCAGCGAGCTAGAGAAGGAGCATGACTGACGGGTGGCATCACCCTAATGGAAGCGACCTGTGTCTCTGATGAACCGCCAAGGTCAGAATGGGGCTTCAGGAGAACAGGACGCAGTTAGATGCCCTGCCCCTGAATACTACAACCCCCTCTTCATCAGGCAGCAATATACTGAAGATGACTTGTACACGCACTGTTTGTTTTCTCTCCCATTGTCTCTCAAGATGAGGGTTACCTAAGATGTAAGACTGGACTATACAAACACGAATACACTTTTCTTCTTTCAGTTTCTCTCTGGGTATAACTAGAAGGCGTCCAGAAGCCAAAGTTGGTGCATTTGCAGTCCACCTCTAAGCTACTAGGGCCCACAGCTAGGGTAACCTAATTCCTACTGTGTCCAGGAAAAAAACTGCTATATCTTTGACCCAGTTTCCTGCCTGCTTGATATTTGCCCTAGACAAGAGTTTCCCGGTATGGATGACGTAGTTCCTCTGCACATAACACAGCTCACTGGTGTTGTGACAAGGTTTATCCCACTGCAATTCTAGCAGCAGGAACATTGCTTTGGCTCTGACCCCAGGTGCCTAGGGAAGTGGCAGTGGCAGTTGAGAAGGTGGGACACTTGCCCCAGGCTGAGTGCTGAGTGCCCACAAGACAAAAAAAGGATGTAGACATGTAATACCTGCTCTCTTCTCCCGGATGTATATTAGCTCAACTTCTCTAGACATTAGAGAAGGCGAAAGAAGGGAGTGGTGAGGTGAGCAATGAGCCCCCAGTTGAGAATTAATCACTAATTCTGTCTAATTAGATAGCTAAACAATGTGTTGCAATGTTCTCTGATTAGTCATGCTGAAGCAATAACATACTGGAGAAGGATATGCCTCAGTGTTTACAGTTGGTAGAGTGAGAACAGTTGCAAGGAACATTTTTTGCAACTCTTAATCTTAGGGGAAAATAAATACATATCTAAAGAAGATCTATCTTAAGATTTGGACATCAAACAGGAAAGACATGTGATATACTTTATGATGTACATGATACTCCAGGTATGTACCTCCAAGGAAGAAAGCAAAAAGAAAAACAAATCCTGACCAGAAAGTCCCCAGGTCTAGATCACATGATACAGATACATGTCATTGGTGTTCTTTGGGGGTGGAGGTGTGTAGGGGTCCCCTCTACTTATAGGCGAAGAGAGAAAAGTCTATGCCCAACTTCCAATTCCCAACCAATTCCTTCCACTGCCTGTTCTGGTGCACTACTTCAGCAAGGTAATGTGTCTAGGTTTAGTAGGGTTTTTTTCCCCCAGAAATAGTGGATGCTATTTCCTGTGTCTGGAGACCAAATCATATCCTTGAACTAGATTCTATGATGGTAGGTCAGCCACTTTGTCTGTAAGTGCTTAAAAGCCAGTGTGGAGAGAGCTAAAATAGGTAACCTTTTTGAACACTTGATAGATCATGCTCTATTTTGAGAGTTTTACTTGGTTTAAGTTATTTCATGTCCTCACTACACACCCAAGGATGGAGGGACTTTTATCACTCCACTTTAAAGCTGAGGAAACTAAGATCCCAGAGAAGATCACCTCTAGAGTTGTATCATTCTTCAGCCGGTGGCGACTGCCCCCAACCCCCTTCCCTGTTGGATGGCTCTGAACAAGATGAGGAAGGAATAGTTTGAGTTTTCTTGAGTTCAATCTTGACAATTATTCTTTTTTCTTTTTAATTTTAAATATGCTCTTGACATATTATTTCCAAATTTCCATCATGTCTGCACTTCTACTCATACTTGTATAAGTGAGAGGCATTGTATTGACACAGCCTAAAAGCAGAGATGAAACTCTGATCATGCGTTAGGAGCTTGGCTGAAAGTACTGGTTGCCGGCCCAGTAACCATTCTCCTTCCTTAAACACCCACCTGGGTGTGCTCAGGTAAAACAAAACAACAAACAAACACTCAAATCTATATTCCTCAGACTCCTTTGTACATACACGTGACCATGTGACAGAATTCTGACCAAGAGTTGTAAATCGATGTTTTAAGATGGGTCTTAAGGAGAAACTTAAGGACAAGGAAAGCAAACTCCTGAGAGAGATACTTTTTATACTTTATGTATCTCTTCCTTATTCCTGATGTTTAGAGCTGCCACAGTCTGTTGCAGTTGATCAAGAAGGAAAGAGCAAGAGAATTGCAGAGACTTAAAGTCACCATATTAACCCTGAATTTCCACCTTCAAATCTCTTATTACTTCACAGAAGATGGTACAAGGATTAAGTGGATAGATACATGTAAAGCTTATGACAACACCTCATATGGTAAATCTATAAGTGTGGCAATTATTTATTTTATTAAAGCCACTGTTATACAGGTTTCTCATTATGCACAGCTAAGCCTAATCCTTAATGAATATTAGTGCTAAGTGTCGCTGAACAATGTACTAAAAACTTATCTGAAAAGCGCTTTGAGAGCGGTAACATGGTCTTCTGTGGGAAGTTAATTGTTATCACATCGAAAAAGTGTGGTCAAATAAACTTGAGAAGTCCTGGAATAAACAAAATTCATCAGATTTCTTTCTTTCAGTTTTTCTCAGAGACTTTAGTAATTTAATGTGCATTAAGAATCTTCAAGTAGGAGATTAAGAAGGAAGTATTTTCCAAATTTCTTAAGTCAAATAACACCTTTCTGCATTTTATAGGACTGATGATCTACACAACACACTTTCAGGAATCTTCACTTGGAGGTTTTAAAATATGCTTTTCATTTCTAATACATTTAGCTCTTTTCTAAGACTTCTATTTACAGAACCCCTGAACGCATTGTGCTATTTCATTCCATCCCTTTGTTCAAACTGCTTCCCCTGCCTAGAATGAAGCTTCTTAATGAAAACATTAATTGAGTGCTATTTTGTTCCCAGATTGTGGCAAGAAGTGTTTATACATTTTCTAAATTATTCCTCATAACAATCGGCAAATCAGTCAGAGTAGTTAGGTTATGATATGGTATGAATGACAAAATGATAACCTCAAAATTTTAGTGGCATAACACAATACGTGTTTGTTTCTCACAAAAATCTGCAGATCTGAGTAACTCTCTAGGACAACCATCCTCTCTGTGTGGTGACTCAGAGACTCAGGTGGCTTTGAACTTGTGGCTCCGTCTCTTAACAGGAGGTTTCCTCCAAGGTTGCCATCTCAGGGAAAGAAAGGCATGGGCTGTTCCCTGCCCCAAGCTGGAAGTGAAACATGTCACTTCTTCTCAGAGATCATTGGCCAGAACTAGTCATGTGGCCCCATCTAATTGCAAGACAGCTAAGTATCACCCATGTACTTGGACATTGGTAAGCCCAGTAGATATGTTACAAATTCTACAAGTTGGCTAATATTGTTATCTTTTTATTTTATTGCAAATGAGGAAACTGAGGCTTAAAAAAGCTAAAATTACTTCTCCAAGACCACACAACGTAGCCAAGATTTTAATCCAAATTTTCTGTCTTCTCTGTCTCACCTGACCTCATATTTACCATGAGTGGGTTTGTGTAACAATCTCGCCCTAACCATCCTTTACCCCTGTGAAGAAACTGCTCAGACAAAAAAGAAACCAAAAACATCTAATAGAAGGAATAGTGTCTGTAAGCCCTTTTCCCCCATTTCTGGACTGTGACCCCTTTACTTCTCACCAACACTTAATGCACATCAACCTTAAAGAGGAGAAGAAAAACTACTCCCCCCACCCACGCACAGACAAGTGATGCCCTTCTGCTACCTTACAGAATAGAGAGAAAACAATGGTCCCTGTGTAGAGAGTTCTAAGTCTTTTATCTTTCTACAGATTCAACCACAGTATTGATTCTTTATTGACCTAAACTGTCCTAAGCACGGCTGTGGTTTTTTCTCATATAGTGTATGGGAGAGTTAAGGCAGATACTACTTTAATATTGATTTTTGTGAAAAAGGTACAGGAAAGAGGGCAATTTGTGTCTGCAGTTGCTCTTCACTATAAAAGATACCATTGTTAGGAGCTTATAGCATTATATCAAGGGTCTTAATCTGTAGCAATCTTTTTTTACAACTTAGAAATAGGCTTGGGCAAATGTGTTATTGGTGTTAATGATATTTTGAAGTGAAGCAAATTTGTCAGCCTTTCTTAGTAAACTGCTCAACTTAACTATTTGAGAACTTGGCAGGTTGACTCAAGGAGTGTGTAGAAATCCTATGATTTATTTATTTATTTGAAAACCCTTTGGAGAGAATGTTTTGTTGTATAAACAGTGACAACAGTGTTTGCTCAATGAGTCTTTGAGAAATGGGAATGATTATCTAGGGATGAAATAAGCCATGCATCTCTCCCTCAGAGAATATTTCTTCGTACTTTAAAAATCAAAGGATTCTGGTTTCTGGAATATCATTCTACAACTCAGGAGAGAGGATGGGAAAAAAATCCCTTAAGAGAACACAGTTTTATTGGCCAGAGTATAATGGCCGTTGAACTTATGGGTGGAGTGTTTTTATGGTCTTGAATGAATAAGCATTTTTAGAATCAGGTTCTGTTTATATGATAGCAAAGCTTCTGAAAAGGTTTCAAAAAAGCCATAAGAAATGGTAGCTTTTTTGAATCTCGCCAGCTTTATTTGTTTCATTTTTAGCAATTACACTAAAAAGGGGCATTTAACGCTCTAAATCTAGAGAGATTTTCAGCCACTAAGGTGTGATTTTGTTGAGGTTATTTGCTTCCTTTCATGTGGGGATGGCCAATGAGTCAGTGAGAAATATTAATTATGTATCTACTACACATAGAACGTTCCTCAGGGCACTGACCATATAGGAGTACAAAACCATGATTTAGAGCCATGATCCCAGGTAAATGATGACCAGGGGCAGGTAGGGGATATCAGGGCACTGAGCTCTTTGTGGGTGTGGCAAGCAAGACTCATGTTATCTTTGAAAACTCAAAGGGCAGGGTCCTCCTTAGTCACCGGATAAATGTCACATAACAGCCCTCAAGGTTAAAAAGATTTTATACTTTTCAAGATGCTAAGAACTATCATCCTGAGAGGAAAGTCTATACACTGTTAGACAATATTAAAGTGATAACTTCCACTCATGAATGCTGTATTGTTGAGCTTTAGCATTCTCTCTACTGGGCAAAATCTATCTCTTGGGTCTGATTCTTGCAGACACATGCCAAGATGTATCAAATATTCAAATTATCACTTCCTTGTAACACCTGGTTTCTGCTTAAAACCCCAAGAAATTCCAAATTAACACCTGCTCTTCAGATCATTAGTTGGTATTTTAAACATTTTTTCAAAATATAATGCTGTTGTTTGGAGATATACACATATAATGTATACTATGCATGCATATATAAATAAATTAAATATATATATGAATACATATCAGATTATATATATATATTATATATAATCTCTCTCTATATAAGCTATCTATCTATCTATCTATCTATCTATCTATCTATCTATCTATCTATCTATTGCTGAGACCTCATTGGGCTTCCTTGTATATATTAAAATATCATAGTACCTGGTACAGGTTATATAAGATAAGGCCAGAACAGGGATCCTTCCAGAAGGAATAGTGGGGACTGGTGATTTGATAATACCCATAATCATCTTTTCTTTCTTCCATTGCATTTTAAATCTCCATATTGAGTTACTTGACAAAATTTGCAAACATGCAAAAAATATGCCTCATATTGATTGATTCTTTGACGTAAGAGTAAATCATCCTTACAGCTCATAAACATATTGCATAGCAAACACATACATAGGCGCATATACACACATAGACACACGCACCCTTACACAGCATGCCACTTGAAAGCTGGACAGCTGTGAAAATAAACATAAGCCCACATGCCAGACTCTCATAGAAACCAGATAATATGGTAAAATAAATATTCTTTATTCTTTTTTGCCATCCATAGTTCCCTTTTTAAAAATTTTTCCCCAAATCCCTACCTGTGGAGGAATTCAGGCAACTCAAGGAAACTGGAAGCCAAAGCTATGGATTAAAGGATAACTGAGTTGGAAGCATGGAGTGGCCCATTGGGGAGATCTCTTATTTGGAATAGAGTGGCCCACGAAGATAGGGGAAGCGTAGTAGAGCAAACAGCAATTTTTGGTTTGCCTGGTTCAAACGAAGCCTAAGCTGATCTTGGTGAATAAGTGGCATGCCTTTCCCCAGAAGTTTAGATAGCAGGAGAATAACTGGAGATTGAGAAATCAGTGGAGGGATGTTGTCACCAAGAACAATGAAAATCATAAAATTTTGAGTTCAGGGATATGCAGGCCTGCAAGGGTCCTTTTAATATTCACACTCCCCCACTGCATATTTTCTTAGCAGTGCTGTTAAGGGATGAGGCAAGGGATGGAGGGTAGTCTTGCCTTTTACAACTCATTTTGAAATCTTAGGGAGAGTAATTGGTTATCAAATGATCATGGCTAAGGATTCTAGATATTCTTGCACGTGAAGAACTTGCCTCTGCCCTGTAAAACTTTAGCATTCCCTGCAACAATTGAATGTAAGTAAAAGTCTATAACTAATCCAGCCTAGAGCGGAATTCCACTTTAGTATTTACATATTTATCACAATTTTAACATACACTGACTTTTTCCAGAATGTTAGTTATGGCCATGTAAGTCAAAAGAGAGTATACTTCATTTTGTAGGAAGCCATGCCAGGAACTTGCTACCATTTTGAAAAGTCATATGACTGACCTGCTTGTGGTGTTTTGTTGGATTTACCATTTAACCCACTTGTACTGCTCAGCCTGCATTTATGGCTATTTGACATCCACAGTGATTCTGGTTATTATATTATAACATATAGCAAAATATGTGTATTGGGAAGGGAATATTGGGTCTGATGGAGAATCACTAATTTAAAAAAAAAAACACAAAAAAGAAATTTGTAAAATAAATGAGTCCAGTTTATCCCTACCATAAACTATCTTAATTCTAAGTAATTATCTTCAGGCTTTTCCTCACACCTGATTATCTCCCATTTGTGACTGTATTGTCTTTTTCATTCTTTAGACTAGGCTCTCCACACCCCTTTCCTGGCCACAACCCTCCCTTCACCCCCACCGTCCTCCCCTCTGGTGCTCCAGTCTATCCTGGACAAATTCCTCTTCTGGGGGAACTGTGGTGCCAATCTCCTTTTGCCTCTGCCCTAAAACTAGAGGAAACTCTGTGATCATATAATGCGATCTGCTCATTTGAAGATGGCAAAACTGATTCTCAGAGAGGTTGTCTAAGTCTTGTCCAAGTTTATACTGTTTGCATAGAGAACACGAGGCAAGTAAGGTTGTGCTTTGACCATTAATTCTTCGAATCACTGCATAAGGATCAGAACCCTGCTCAGCAAAGTTACCTCCAGGAGACTTAATGGCTTTCAGGCTGATAAGACGACTGTGATATGACCGAGATCTTCTTTCTTCAGAAATGCTAATATGCTCAGTCAGAAGTTTGCAGGAGAAATGTTGACTGTAGTCTTCCAAGCTCTGGCTACGGTTGAGGGAATATGAGCTCTTAGGCTTTGAATATTCAAGTCTTACTGAGCATCTTCATTGTGAGTTGGATGCATCTACCTAAGCCTGATGCTGCTACCCTCAAGTTTACCTCATTAACTTCCTTTGGTTTGAGTTTCTACTCACCATAGCTAGGTTTGGTTTTCTAAGGAGGAAATAAGTTGGCTATATGAATGAAATCTAAGCTCTAGCATAATTTTTATTGTAAATAAATATGTTAGCAAACTTTGTTATTTATCTATTTTTTTATAAAGTTGGCAAACTTTAAGTTTGACCCTTTAAGTAACTTGACTACAGAATACAAGAGAGAATCTGTTAATCGTGCTGGCACAATTGCTTTTCTTCCTTGAAATGAGTTATTTCCCATTGCATCAACTTTCAGGTTTTATTCATCTAGGGTTAGTTCATTTATATCTGGCTCTAGAAGATGAACTTATCATGGGTGCCTACTACTCAGGTTTCTTCTGATCCTCCAAGTCTGAGGCCTGTGATACGGCGAGGAAATTGCCTCCAGAATGTAAACTCCTTGTGGACAGGGATTATTGCATGTTTTGTTCACTGCTTTATTACCAGTTTCTAAGAGTGTGTGCATTCATATCTTTTGAATGAATGGATATTCTCTGGAGGAAATAAATGTCTAGCTATTCCTCAAGGGCAGGCTCTACCCCCACACTGATCATTACCACTGGAGCCAGTCACAACAGCTATTTTCCTGCTGTTGTTAGCGCACCTGGGATGAGGCATCCCTGTTGCAGAAAAACAGCAAGGACTGAGAAACTCAAGCGGCACGCAGAGATCAGGGAGAACACAGTTTTATTACGCTGGTGGGCTCAGCAGGATCCTTCCCAAAAGACTGAGCCCCTAGCAAGGTTTTGAGCAGGTTTTTATGGGTTGGGGACTTCCTTGAGTTGGGGAAGGGGTAGGTGTCGTCTGGTGATTGGCTCAAGGTGTGGCTTGGAGGGGGTTATGCAGAAGTGGGCTGGGGCTTAGGCTGGGGACCTCTCTCTCTCCACTCGGGCCATTATTTTAGGTCAGTTCCACGTGGCCGGGAACCATTTTAAGGTCAGTTTCCCCATCATCCCTACTTTGTCTTTCCTTCCTTTCATCAGACCATAGCAGCAGCAGGAAAGAGAGTAAATATACCACTGTAGGCTTGTTCAGACAGAAATGGCAAACAAGGCTAGAGATTGAAATGAGCAGTTTTTGTGTGATTCAGCTTCTGGCAGAACTGAAGAATAAGAAGAATGGGAAAGAAAACCATACAAAAACAAAGAGAGTAAAGAGAGTTTTCTTTTTTATTCATAATCCTTTTATTCCCTTTCACATGGCTTTCAGCAAATAAAGATACGGATCACTTAGGCTGAACCTCATGAAATTAAAATTCAGGAAGGAAGGTAAGTATGCTAAATACTAAAAGGTGTCGATTTGGTAATATAGCACCTTCAATAAAATTGTGGCAACCTGAAATAATGACTGTGGTTTGAGCAGGGAATGAAAGATAAGAGTATGACCGTTTTTTGTAGAGATTTGAGTCTAAAGGAAAAGAGAGAACTTTGTAGCTATAGAAAATCTTAAAATCAAAAGAGGTTTATATTTGTTTTGAAAGCAGGAGATACTTGAGTATGTTTTAGCCTCTAGTTTAAACAAAGAGCCATTAGAGATTTTCAGATTCACAGTGGAGAGGAAATAATCAATGAATCAAGATTTGGAATGAACCAGAGGATAAGGGGGGTTGGGGGTGGGAGTTGTGGGTAAGGGGGATCAAATATATGGTGATGGAAGGAGAACTGACTCTGGATGGTGAACACACAATGGGATTTATAGGTGATGTAATACAGAATTGTACACCTGAAATCTATGTAATTTTACTAACAATTGTCACCCCAATAAATTTAAAAAAATAAAATTGGAATGAGATCGTAAAGTGGAGCATCCAGAATGCAGGTTCTTCCCAAAGCAACTGAGATATGGTTTGCCCAAGACAATTTTATCTTCTGCTACATAGGTATTAGAAATCTCATATGCACTGTCTTGCAAAGGGTATCATACTATATGAAGAAGCTTCATAATATAACTCTGAACACACCTTTATGGAGAGAGTTCAATCTAACTTGTTACTTGAATAACTTCTCCCAAATGCACAGCTCACTCCTATTTGAATTAGTTCACGGTATCTAGAGAAATAATGGGGGCAAAACTATTTTACTGTTCTTACATTTTTCGAACAACTTTATTTGAAAAATTGTTTAATGCTAAGTTACTAGTGTAATGGCAGCCGTCCATTAAACTACGGTGCTTCTGTGTGCTGCAGCCTGCTGAAAAGAAACTCCTTAGACAGGTTGAAAAAAAAAGGGAAGAACCCCATGATGGATGAACCTGTGCATGTATTAGGTTAGTGCAAAAAGTATTGCGGTGTTTGCAATTATTTTTAACCTCTTAAACTACAATTACTTTTGCACCAACCTAATGGAATGATGAGCGATCCCAAATGAAACCAACAGAAATTAGAAATGACACCCAGGTGAGCCTCTCTGGCAAATCCTTAACATGAGTATATAATCACTTAAATTCTTTTTCTTTTTTTTAAATGGCAGATTCTCAATAATTGTATGTCAAAGATGGAATAAAGCAAGAGTTCCAACATATCTACTTAGTGAACGTCTCCAATCTGAGTATAAATATACAAACACAGGGATGCAGATGTCAATGATCATACAGAAAAGTTTTATAAATCCACTCCAGCCAACTTTTCTGTAAACAATTTCTTTAACATGGAATCAAAACAAAACATTAGCAGGTCCTTAGTTTATGGAGCTAGTTATAGAGATAGTCCTCATTGTTAGCATATGTGCCTTTTGATTAATAGAAATCTGTAAAAGAAGTGCTTTGGGAAATCACTTGCCTTATTCTTTAATGATATAGTTGCCCACAAAACATATTGTATGCATCTAAAAGGATGGATTAAAAATATTTAAATAAAAATAACTTATTAAGACAGCAAATCTGTTTATCTCTTCTTATTTTTATTACAAATATGGATTTACAATAGATTAATGAAAGTAGAGTAAATTTAAGGAAATAAAAATCTTCCATAATCCCAACACCCAGATGCCTCAAGCATTGTATTGCCTTCCACTATCTTTTCCATGAATTTTGTACATAGTTGATAATATGTTAGATAGCAATTTAATGTACTGATTTTCTCCTTTAACATAACAGCCTTCCTCTTATTATTGGAATTTTTTTAGAAACATATTTAACAAATGCGAAAGGATCCATTGTGCGTATTAGATTGAATCATATGAAATTGCTGATACTTAACCTTTTTATTTTTAGGCCTCTCAAAATGGCAATTTTATAGTGTTCAGGTTAAATATAAAAGGATTTACCTATCATTTCTTTATTAATGTGATGGATAATTTAGCTGTTTCTTGTTTATTTTTTATTATTAAAAATATGTTGAAGTGAGTGTCTTTTTGCATTCATCGTTATTAGCATTTCTGATCATTTCCATAGACTACATTCCTAGAAATGATGTAATTGAGCTAAGAATAAACATCTCTATGGTATTTTAACTTCTGTTGGAAAAGTCCTTTGCAAAACACTGAGCAAAATCAACTCTAGTCAACAATGTATGAGAAAGCCTGTTTAACCACATGCTTTCAACATTGAATTTTTTTATTTTTTCATTTTTGTAAATTTAAGAGAAATACAAAAAACAAAACAGACCCAAACAAAAGCCCAGCAACTTGTTTAAATTTACGTTTCTTTTTTAATAGTCAAATACAATATTTTCCATGTTTGTTAGCCATTTGAATTTCCTCTATGGGGAATCATCTTCCCCTAGACTTTGCTTGTTTTGTTTTGATGGCGTTAGATTTCTCCCAAGTTCAGGTTGTCTTGTTTGCAGTCTTTCTTCTCTACTTTGTTGTTTGCCTTTGATTTTGTTTATTTGACATACAAAATCTTTCATGTCTTTTGGTTCACACAAAATTTATTTTAATTCAATTTTCAGAAGTCATATCTTCAGAGTTCTAAGTTCCATTAAAAACAAAAGATGTATCTTTAGAGCCAAAATGTTGAATGTGGTAATAATGCTGTCATAGAGCATAGTGGACGATCTCTTGGGTTTTGGATTACAAAAGAAAAGCAGGTCCAGCTTAGTCATTTATTAGCTTTTTGACACTGAACAAATTAATCTCACTAAACCTTGGTTTCCATATCTGTAAAATGGAATGATGAAAGAGTATATAATTTAAAGAATTAGTCTGAGAACTAAGGTAATACATGCAAAGCATTTAGTACAGGGTCTAGTATATAGTAAGCATTTGTGATGGACTTGAATCTTTTTAAAAAAATGTTATTCAAGTATAATTGATATACAATATTACATAAGTTTCAGTTGTACAACATAATGATTCAGCATTTCCATACATTGCAAAATGATCACAGTAAGTCTAATTATCATTTGTCAACATACAAAGTTACAAAAAACATGTTTCTTGTGTTGAGAACTTTTAAGATTTACTTTCTTAACTACTTCCAAATTTGCAATATAGTATTATTGACTATAGTCACCATGCTGTACATTACATCCCCATAAAAGTTTTAAAAATATTTAATGAGCCTTATTATTTTCATGTGACTAAACTCTGCCCTTCAGAAATTATAACCCTGTACCTAATAATGAAATTGACACAAGATTTTCCAATGACTTTCATTGAATAGTAGATCATTATTTCAGTTAGAGCAGCAAATAGGTAGGACCAATATTTCTCAGTACCATACCATTACCCTCTTGTGGAGATACATAATGCAATTAGCCCAAAGAGAAAAAGTAAATCCATTTGTTATGATATTTTATGTGTTCTCTTCTTCGTAATACCATGCTACAATATTTCTGCTTCAATATAATCTAGTTAGGAACAGCTATGTAATAGTGGTAGAAATAATAATAATAATAATCTATTGATTTCTAAGTAGTTACATGCTAGGTGCTATTTTAAACACTATACATGTATATCTCCTTGAATCCTCATAACAATTCCATGAAATAGGTAATTACAACCTCTGTTTTACTAACGAGGGAACATAAATGGAAAGGTTTACACAGGTAAGCCTATAGTAATTTACTATGGCTGCTGTAACAAAATACGACAGACTGGGTGGCTTAAACAACAGAAATTTATTTTCTCACAGTTCTGGAGGGTTGAAGTCCAAGATCAAGGTGCCTGGAGGGTTGTTTTCCTCTGTGGACTCTTTCCTTGCTTATCATGCCTTACAGTTAAGTTCACGAACTTATTCCAACAATGTTACTAACCTTTTTTGATATTAGGGGGATTATTCATTATGAATTTGTACCAATTGGACAAACAGTTTACCAAGTTTGCTATTCAGAAGTGCTGAAAAAGCTGCTTGAAAAAGTTAGACGACCTGAACTTTTCGCCAACAATTCATGGCTCTTGCATCACGACAAAGCACCAGCTCACACGGCACTGTCTGTGAGGGAGTTTTTAGCCAGTAAACAAATAATTGTATTGGAACACCCTCCCTACTCACCTGATCTGGCCCCCAATGACTTCTTTCTTTACCCAAAGATAAACGAAATATTGAAAGGAAGACATTTTGATGACATTCAGGACATCAAGGGTAATACGATGACAACTCTGATGGCCATTCCAGAAAAAGATTCCAAAATTGCTTTGAAGGGTGGACTAAGTGCTGGCCTTGGTGCATACTGTGTTTCCCCGAAAATAAGACCTAGTCAGACAATCAGCTCTAATGCGTCTTTTGGAGCAAAAATTAATACAAGACCCAGTCTTTTATATTATATTTTATACTATACTGTATTGTATTATATTATATTACATTATATTATATTATATTATACCCGATCTTATATTACAGTAAAATAAGACCAGGTCTTATATTAATTTTTGCTCCAAAAGACACATTAGAGCTGATTGTCCAGCTAGGTCTTATTTTCGGGGAAACACAGTAGATTCCCAAGGGGCGTACTTCAAAGGTGATCGTAGTGATGTTCAGCAATTAGGTATGTAGCACTTTTTCTAGGATGAGTTCGCAAAGTTTACTGTCCAGCCTCGTATAGGTACTCCTCTTCTCCCTGTATCTTCACATGGTCTTATCTCTGCACCCATCTGTGTCCAAATTTCCTCCTTCTATAAGGACACCCATTGTATTGGATTAGAGCCCACACTAATAACCTCATTTTAATATAATTCCTCTTTAATGATCCTTTCTCCAAATACAATCATATTCTGGGGTACTGGAGGTTAAGACTTCAACATATGAATTGTTAGGGGACACAACTCATCCCATTACACTGCACAAGGTAATCATTTAATATCCTTAAGTCAAACATGGGTACTCTGACTCCAGAGCCATATCATTTTTTTAAATTTTTTTTCATTTCTGAAAGAATTTCAGACTTACAGGAAAGCTGCAAAAATTTCCATGTATTTTTCACACAGATTCCCTTGTGTTAACATTTCAGTACTTTTGTTTTATCATTTTTTCTATACATCACATTACAATTTATCAAAATTAAGAAATAGTCATTAATACAATACTGTTATCTAATCCTCAGAACTAATAGAATTTTTTCAACTGCCCCACTATTGGCCTTTATAAAGAAAAAAACAAAAACAGTTTTCTTATAGTCCAGGGTCCAGTGTTTTATTTAGTTGCCACATCTCTTGAGTTTCCTTTAATTTTAAACATATCTTCAGTCTTTTTAAAATTTTTATGACCCTGACACTTTTGATGACTACAGGCCTGATATTTTCTAAAATGTTCCTGAATTTGAGTTTGCCAGTGTTTCTTCATAATTAGGTTCAGGTCATGCATTTTTGGCAGGAATTTCATAAAGTGATACTGTGTCTTTCTCAGTGCATCATTTTAGGAGGCACATGATATTGATTTGTCCCCTTCCTAGTGATGCTATTTTTGATCATTTATTAAGATATTTTCCTGCCAGGTTTCTCCATTGTAAAATTACTATTTTCCGTTTCCAAAATTCATAATGTCTTGTAGGGAGATACTTCGAGACAATATGGATATTCTGTTTCTCATCACAATTTTACCTACTAAGTGATGATTCTTGCCTAAAATAATTATTTTGGTGATAATAAATTCTGTAATTCCTTCTTTATCTATGAATTGCAGTTCTATTATTTAAAAGATATTTTTCTCCCCTCCCCCATTTATTTATTCATTTACTTATATCAGTATCTACTCATAGATTTTATTCTATGGGTAATAATCTCTTCCTGTCATTATTTATTTGTTGTTGAAATTGACCCCACTTTTGGCCTGTGACAGCCACTTCAGTTGTTTCCTATGTCCTTTTGACAAGTCCCTAGTATTCCTTGACTATTATCTTAATTTCAAGCATGACAGCTGCCCCAAAATCATCTTGTGCTCTTGCAGTTTCAGTCCCAGAATATCTATTCCTTCAACAAGTCATGATTTCCTTTACTGAAGAATGGCCTTTAAACAACAGGATCTGGGCTCTAGGTGTGCTTGCAGTTACCGAGGTGTAATTGATTCTAAGCCCTTTCAGCAGAGAGCTAGAAAATACGTATATGTTTGTATTCGCACACCTATACTGGTTATCTATCATCTAGCTAGCTATCTAAATTAGTTTTGTACATCTAAACATGTTAATACGTTCATTTTAAGTTGTGAAGATGGTTGTGACTTTACAGTCTTTCCAAATCTATGTTTAAGACGATTTAATATTCCTCTGTTAAAACTGCTCAACTTTAATTTCCAAGGTGCTCAGTGTGTCTTTCTGACTTTTTATTCTGGAAGTTAACACCAGGTGGTGACATCACAAGTCTAAGATTAGAAGTACAGGGAAATTAAGTAACATTCCAAAGGAACCATATAGGAAATGATCGGAAAAACAACAGGCAGAATTATGACCTTTTAATCCTTTCTGTTTAGATTATGATATTTAGATTATATACCAGTACCGTAATTGTACCAACCCTGAACTTTCGGAATTACTAATTCTCTGGAGGTGTAGATAGCTGAGGACTTGGTTCAAGAAAACTGAACTCGGTTCCAGATCTGGCCTCAATTCCATACTCAACAGAGCTGTGTACTAGATCAGGAGTCAGCGAATTAAGGTCACAGCCATTTATTTACATATTGCCTAAGGCTGCTTTTCTGCTACAATGAAAGTGGCGTAGTTGCTATGGAAGTAGCATCTACAAAACCTAGAATATTTATCAAGTGGCCCTTTACTGAAAAGGTTTGACTATTTCTATAGCAGATCATCCTGAACCCTAATATTGATAAGTAGTTTTTTTTTTTTTTTGCCATATACCCTGTTTCCCCGAAAATAAGACCTAGTGGAACCATCAGCTCTAATGTGTCTTTTTGAGCAAAAATTAATATAAGACCTGGTATTATATTATACTATATTATATTATACTATATTATATAAGACCCGGTATATATTATATTATATTACATTACATTACATTACATTACATTACATTACATTATATTATATTATATTATATTATATTATATTAATTATACCCTGTCTTATAGTAAAATAAGACTGGGTCTTATATTAATTTTTGCACCAAAAGACGCATTAGAGCTGCTGGTCCAGCCAGGTCTTATTTTCGGGGAAACACAGTATATGTGTACACACACACACACACACACACACACACACACCTTGTAAGACAATGCCATTAAGAAATATTTTATACGTGAGTGCTAGCTGAGGGAAAAATCCTGCCAATGGTTGACTCCACATGACATCAATGCAATTTCATTGGCATGAAGGCCTCTTCTTAGATTTCAAAATATGCTATACCCAGACAGTTCATCAAATTAGTCTGCTTATTCATTCTGTGTGGCATGCAACTTCTTTGATAATTGGGCAAATAAATTAGACCCCAGATTTGGAGCCTGTGTCAATTCCATATAACTTATCAGTTTGGCTTTGTGGTACTGTGAGAGGTTGAACATTCTTATTTTTAAGAATGTGTCTGCATTTCTCATTAATTATTTTGAGATCTAAAAGGAAAGGGAGACATTCTTTGGAAAGACTGTGAATACAATACCAAGTTAAAAGCCATGTGGAATGGTGTGATGTCTGCTGGTAGTGCCAAATTACTGCATGGTTGATCCACTCGCCAAAGTCAATAAGATGCTGAAGCAACCCCAATTCCCCTTTATTCTAATCATAATCAGACATATAGAGAGCTATGCATACTGGCAATATGAATGTAACCCTGATTTTATCCTACTTATTTTGGCCATTCAATGAAGAAACTCTTGACTTCAACTTGATTTTTTTCTACTCTTTTACTTTATGGTGAATTAAAAAGGAGGCTATGCTTCTGAGTCTCTTCAACCCCAATGTTTGCCTCAGGGCCTTCTGAACGTGCTGTGGGTGCTATGAAATACTCTTCCTGGAATCAAAATATTCTGTGTCAAAATCGCGCCTCCTTTGTTTTCTGATGACTCAGGCTGCTACTTACTTTGTGCACCCATTCAGACGTATTATGTTTTTATGTCCACTTCTTTTACCTGCCATAAAGCACTATCACTGTGCTGCCGGCTAAGCTTTTTGTCTTAGAAGTGGTAAGGCGCACACAAACACAGGCACCAACGATAACTCTTTGATTGCTTGAAAGCAACACTCTCTAGACGAACCTTAGATTAGCACTTACAAAGTGACTGAATTTTAGTTTTACAACACAAGACTTTTTAATGTGTTGTTTCCCGGAGATCCTTGAGTACCTTAGGTGGAAACTTTGTCTCCTCATATTGTAAAATTATTAACCCTAGAGGTGGGAGGCTTTTAAAGAACTAGAAGTAAACATTGCAGGATTCTTGAAAGTAAGAATACTACTTTTCTTATATAATGGCAGACAAAGCATTTTAAATTTCTTTTAGCATTTAGCTTTTTTAAAAATATCAATGATGTTATTGTTTATCCTTGCTTAATTTGAATGTCTATAAGCATCAGTGCAAATCAGTGCACACCATTCAAATCACCTGTGTGTCTCCATTTGAAAACTCTTATAGTGCTGAGTGGCACTTACCACTCTTGGCCTTCTCATTCTCATTTAACAGACTGATACCCTGCATAATGTTCAATAATAAAACCTTATAGTATCTTCTTTTACACCAGAATTTTGGCATCTTCAATGTACTTAATGTAATCCAAAATTCTTGGGGCCATATATTTTTCAGGACTCAGAATATTTTGGAGTTTAGAGAGATGTATACTAAATATTATAACACCTCCGTGAGAATCTGGGACAGCTTTCTGTAATAAGAAATATCAATATTTCTGCAGTGAATCATATAAATATTCCTAGTGGGATAAATGACAGTTATAAGTAATCTCATATCAATTCATATAAGATTGTGCCATTGCTACAAAAGGATTTCAGATCAATTCAGGTTTTGTTGCCAAATATGTTTGAAAAAACTTTAGATTTGGGTATTGCAAATATAGAATTGTTGATCTACAAGGGGTCAGGAGAATTTTTCCATAAAGGGTCATATAGTAAATATTTTAGGCTTTTCACATTATACTGTCTCTGTCTCAAGTACCACACTTGGCAATTTGGCCATTAAATAATATGTAAATGGGTGTGCCTGGGCGCCAATAAAACTATTTACAAAAATAGTCTGTGGACAAGATTAGGTCCTATGGATCATAGTTTGCCAATTCCTGATTTATACAATCATCCTTGTTTTAAAATTCTGTACTTGGGGTATCAAGCCCACCGACTAGTTGTCAATAATTTCTTTAATTTGACATTTTGAGAACGGGAAAACTTCTTTGTGAGGAGGAAGAGATCTCTGTTGCTTGTGATACCCATTCTGTTACCTTCTTTTAATTTTACAACCCAAAAATATATACAGAAATTCTACTTAGAGCTGGAATAGTATTTGGTTTCTATGTGAGTGTGATGTAGAATTTAATTTGCCTTTGATTTCATAGTTCATATTATCTGGTGTTAGCATTTGGAACTAAAGAGTGGCTAGAATTTAGTGGTATCAGTAATTGTCACATTAGTGATTTTTAAGGAAAGAAACGGTTTCTTAGGCTTGACTTAACTACTGGTTAACTTCTAGTTCTGTGACAGAAAACATCAGGTTGAGCATTTGTTTGCTTAATATCCTTCTTGCTTTGTTTTGTGTTATTTAATTAGAAACAAAAGGAAAAGTATACAAATTGCAATAAAATAGATAAACAACTTATAAATTATTCATGGGAGTTTGCGTTTTTCTTGACTCAATATGGAGCAAAACTTTATTGGGTCAAGTTTGAAGGGCTTCTTTGAATGGACTTGTTCTTTTAATGGGTATTGTCCAGTACTTCTGGTCAAGAGTTAGACTAAAGAGCAGTACCCCTCATGGATGGACTCCCAGTGTGCTGAGAAATTATGGGCCCTTATCAGATGATTGATTGATTATTTGAGTGAAATTCAGTTTTAGGGACATGATAATATCTTTAACGAAGTCAGAAGAAAAACTCCCAACAAACTCTTAGCCATGAAGACCTGATACGTTAGCCCATTGTATAAAAGGGATAATTAGGACAACCTTGAGGACTAGCTGACGTTTTTGCCAGTTATCTGTTAAGCTGACTGGGTAGTCATCCACGTCCATGTGGGGAGCTGCGTTCATGAATGGTTTTACAGTATCTGTAGCAGATTATATGGTTTGAGGGGCAATGATCTTTTCTCTTTGTAGCTTTTTCAGACTTGACCTTCATTCTTAAGAGTGTTGTGTTCTTCAGGAGTCTATTGTATCACTTGAAAGTATATTTTCCAAGTGCTTCTCATGTGGATTCATACCTTGGTTCCCTTGCCAGATAATGGGCATCTTGAGAGTAGGAATAGGACTTCTGTATGTCTGTAATCTCAGCATCGCCACTGGTCCCTGACATATGTAGACACTAGACTTCAGATTAAACAAACAAATATCCATTAATATGCAAAGATATTGTAATGAGAAGTAATATTGGCATCTCTACTAGAAATGGTAGTAGGAAAAACAAGGTCAAGTTTGAAGGACGACCTTATTGCTTTAAACAAGTTTAGCCAACAGTGAGGACAACTACAAAAAGGAAAAATGCTGATGGTAATAATTTCTGCTTAATTTCCCCTGGATTTTATCTGGTCACTAGCTGATTTATTTGTATTAGAGACAATGAACTAACATCATCTATTTCTCTTTAAGGAAGAGAATGGACCAAAGAAAGAAGTCATTTGAGATTAGAAGTCATTTGCTAAGGTGTGAAGAGAAGTGGGGTTAGGAGGACCAAGTACAAATGAAGTAAAGAAGATAGACATTTCTAAATTAAAGAAGATAGATGTTTCTGTAATTATTCATTGGAAAAATATTGTCTATTAAGATCTTACAAGTATACAGTTGACCCTTGAACAACATGGGGGTTTGGGGCAACAACCCCCCCTCACAGTTGAAAATCCACATAAAATTTTTGACTCCCCCAAAACTTCTAGTAGCCTACTGTTGACTGGAAGAAAGCCTTAGTGATACATACATGGCTGACTAACACATATATTGTGTGTTATATCTATTATATACTGCTTTCTTACAATAAGTAAGCTAGAGAAAAGAAAATTTTATTAAGAAAATTATAAAAAAAGAGCAAATATATTTACAGTATTTATTGAAAAAAATCCACGTGTAAGTGGGCCAATATAGTTCAAGCCCATGTTGTTCAAGTGTCAACTGTATAGTGCAATATATACTGTTTTCCTTCTAGTCTGAATGTGTCAGAGATAATGCCCCACCTCCCTTCCATCCCATCTGGAAATGAAGGCCATGTAGCAAGCAGACAATGACATCTACCCAGCTGCCAGAACTGTGCAATGAATGAAGCCGCCCCTCAAAATCCTCTGAATGGATTGTCAATTTTTATTATGTTTAAGGCAGGCAGTAATTTCAGTTTTTCAATTCCACTAAGTAATAATAGTTATTAATTAGTAAATTAGGCCACTGGGTTCTAGAGGTGAGCTAACAGAATGATTAACAAGGAGAGAAAGAAAATTCACAGATAATGTTCAGGTTTCATAGAAGCCTGCCACAATTGAGAGTTTATGTTTGTACATCTCTTCAGAATGGATTGCTGCACTTAAGAGCAACTTACATTGCCTACAGTGCTGTCTGTTCAGTAATTGCAGCAAAGTGAGGTACTGCACCATACATTGTCATAAAGATGTCAAGAAATGAAGGGAGATGTTCGAGGACTCTGGCTTCTAATACTTACATTTTAAATCTGGGGCATTAAATCCAGGGAGGAGAACTCCTGAGTTTTTTCCCCCCATACTAACAAAGAGCTTAGACATTTCTTGAGTGTGGGCTCTAACATCAACCGCAGGGAGTATTTCTGGATTCTAGGTAGGTCCAATACATTTTAGAGACGAATTTTTGGAGCTTTATATTTCAAACATGATAGCTTTCATGGAGGTTTGTGGACTGTGTTTAAAATTACTTTCCATGGCAATACCTGGATAGTAACAAAATCCCAGAAATACCATCGAAAGTCCTTATGGACTTGAAAGTTCATCTTACGGGTTCTAGATAGGCAAAAAGCAGGTAACGTATCTCAAGGCTATTGGAGTGCATTCCTGATACTAAAAGAAATAGTTGAAAAATGGAAACACCAGTCAAACTCAGCCTGAAGATACAAAAATGTAGCAGTTACCTAGTCTAATGTGATTTTTAATAAACTCTGTGGAGGCAAACCAGACCTACTTGTATGAATATAGACTATGCCTATCATGGCAAAGTAATTGATTCATTAAAACATATCCAAGACTACTCTTTTAAGAAAAAATAGTTATCTTTAGACTTCTATTAAAAATAGTTATTGCATAAATTATGTTTAAGTAAAAACACGTTCAATTTTACTCTGCATATATATAATAGAAATAAGAAATAAGCATTACTCGAGACTTTAAGACAAATTTCCTTATCCAATTGTCCTGTCTATTTGAACCCTCTCCCTGCCTTATTTTTGCTCCCTCCATAGAGAGTCATGTTTGAGAGGTGTTTTTTTTTCCCTTCCATTTTTTGTTTTCTTTCTACTTCCTTTTTTGTCTTTCCTGAATATTTCCCTTTTGGGTCACCATGATGTACTAGAAGGAGTGATTTATAGTCTGACAGAAATTAAGTCGAATCATTGACTCCACTACTTATTAGTTATTTTCACCAACCTCTCTGAGCTTTAGTTTCCTCATGTGTACTGTGGAAGATAGGTAATACATACACTGGTTTTGAGTTTGCTATGATACAAAAATACTTATTCTTGGAGTAAAGAAAGGAAAGAAAACTTGGAACAGTTTGACATATAGACAAAATCTTTTGGACCAGTGTTAAATTAGACTGGATTAACTACCTTGTTTCCCCGAAAATAAGACCTAGCTGGACAATTAGCTCTAATGTGTCTTTTGGAGCAAAAATTAATATAAGACCTGATCTTATTTCACTATAATATAAGACCTGGTCTTATCATATAATATAATATAATATAATATAATATAATATAATATAATATAATACCAGGTCTTATATTAATTTTTGCTCTAAAAGATGCATTAGAGCTGATTGTCCGGCTAGGTCATATTTTTGGGGAAACACAGTAAGACATAATCATTTGAGAGATAGATGGTGTAGCTATGAACACTGAGATTGAGTATTTAACTGTGATAATTGACACTTAATGGATCACTGATATATATTAGTTTATTTCCTACATTCTTGACCCTATTCTCATCTCAGACCACATACACACACACACACACACACACACACACACACACACACTCATTAACAGACATACCCATATATATATATATATACCTGAAGTGTAACCTGTGTTTTTAGGAGTGGGTGGCTTTCGTGACATCCTGCCTATACTTACTTACCTCTACTTACCTCTAGTTTCCACATAAGAGTGTACATTTCCATATTAAGATATCTGGCCAAATTCTTTTTTTTTTTTTTCTTTTTAATGCTAATGCATTAGGAAATCTCATTTACCATGTAAATGAATGGTCGGTTTACTAGCTTTTGTTATTGGAGCACTCCTCCCATTTTGAGTCTACAATGTGAAGAATATAACGTCATTTCCATTGGTAGAAGATTAAACACATTTTTGACATAATGTTGTCTAAAACATAAGAGGGGAAGAAAGGATTGACCATGTTAAACTGACAGAAAATTTTCAATAAGATTTGAAATAAGGTCAAGTTCATCATAAAAAGTCAACTTAATCTTGTCCTTGAATAACCAACCAACCAACCAACCAACCAACCAACCAACCAACCAATCAAGCAAAGAAACAAACCAAAACCAGAATGATTCATGGGGGAAATCAAGAGATTGGATCTAATATTTGACATCAATTCATTGTCCATCAATAGACTAAGAAAAACAAATGTCTCCATTTATATCTAAGACGTGACATGTAAATTCCCAGGGGTCTCACTCAAGACTATAGGAGAAGTTCAGCAAAGAAGCTGACTAGATTGAAAAAGCACTTAAGGTTAAGATGCTCTCCAGGAGTTTCTGCTTCAGTCATTGCTATCACTGAACTTTTCTACCTTTTAAGGGTTTGTAATATCTAACTTCAAATTATTCCATCTCTAAAGATACTCAGTGATTTTTTTTTAACTACTGGCACCATGAAGTTTTCTTTTTCCTGTCACCTCATATCACCACCTATGACACAGCTTTGTGCAGGCAGCAAAAGCCTGGAGCTTTCATTCAAGGTCACCTCAAGCCCTCCATGGTCAGAGATTTTGAATAACTTAGAATTATTTTAACTATATATTTTTTAGCTGTCAGACACAAATCTACATGGTTCATGGAGGCTCAATTTCTTTTCTATATTAATAGCTTATTGAGCAACCATACGATGCCAGACTACATATATATGTGCTTTTTTGTTGGTGTTGTTTTATAGTGAACTCAGTGATCTTGAATACCCAATGAGAAATATTTCTATTATCTTTGCCTATTGCTTTTCAAAAACTACAAGAATGCATTGATTTTTGAGACAATTATGGGGCTTATAGAACTTATCCTCTCGCTTGAATATGACTTTTAGTTTTAAAGGGTTCATTAGATGTCCCAAAGGGTGTTTTCATATTCCAGGACAGAAAAGGGATACCATGGGTTATGAAAATGATCCTGTCAAATGTGAGGTAAAATACTGGTGAAAATTGACAATTGCAGTCAAACATCTCAAGGTGTGACCTCCATGAGATTATCTAGAAAACATTCAGGAATCCTGATAAGCTGTATTTTTCAAATTTTCTTTATATCTCATGGCTTATATTTCTTTATACCTCATGGCTTAATTGATTGTACATCAATTAAGCTATTGTACCAAAGAGAACATATACTCAACACCTCTCAGGCACAAGGGGGCAAAAATAAGAGCTTTTGAGTCATTTCCCATGTAACTGATGAAATAAACAGACATAGATGAAACAATTAGAATATAGTGGAACCACATAGCGAGTGACTAACTGGTATTGGAAGGGATAAATCAGTCTTAGATGGTAATAGCAGGTGATGACTTCATGAAGGAAAAATAACTTAAAGGAAGTTTTATTATTTAAATAGAGTGGAAAGGGCATTTGGGTACATTTCATTGTGGGAAAATAGCATGGGAAGAGGCATAGAAATAAAAACATAAAGTGTGAGCTACCTGAATTAAATGTGAAATGATAATTTAGAAATAGTAGTGATATTTTAGATAAGTAAGAAGAAACTAATTCTGGAAGGTTTTGTGTCAGCCAGTGAAATCTGAGACTGATACAATGAGTGGTAGGAAGGCTATCTGATGGATTTTTAGGAGTAAGGAACTATATAGCAGTATTTTTGTAGTGTTACTAGGACAGCATGTGCCAATGCATCAAGGTTCTCAGTTCTTTACTTTTGAGTGACTATTGTGGCAACATAGAGAAAACATGCATAAAAAATACTTATGGAACTCTCAGTATTCTTTGGAGAATTTTGTGAAAAATGGGAATAGTACAAGAAAATAAGAAAGAGGCAAATATTCTGAAAGCCCCAAAATAGGAAATGTGCATTCTGGAAACTACATTTAGTAATTTTCATATCAATTTTCTAGAAGTTTCAGAAGTTTTAAATTTCCATCTTGTGAACAATAAAAAAAAAATAAATCTGTGAGCCTTGAAGCCTTCACAGGTTCACTGAAAATAAGTGATGACAGATAAGAGATATTTTAATTTTTGATAGCTTTACTATTCCACTAGGTGTTAATCTTGTTTTGTAAGAAAGGGTCTGATGCATCGTAGGTGCTTAATAAATGAATGTTGCACTGCTGCTTGAATACGTACATTGGAGGAACAAATTTTTCTAAATCTGGATTTGTCAAAATCTCTGGTAATATTCTGTGGGGAAAAGACAAAGAAGTGTGTAGAAAATGATTTGATGGTTACATTGGCTCATTCTTTGCTGACTAGCCATAATGGTTTGACTAATACATTGATTCCAATTGTGAATGTCATCTTTTGTGCCAATACACAGGCTGAGTTCTTGGACTTGTCACCATAACATTTCTATTAAAGGCTTCCGTGTTACTGAAAAATGAAATGCATTTTTTTTTTTTTTTTTTTTTTTTTTTTTTGTGGCTGACACCAAGATGAAGGTCTGGCTATACATTTGTTGACAGATTCAGGATAAAAAAATCTAAACAGGCTAGAGCAGTGCCCCCCCACAAATGGTTCAATGAGCAACCTGAATCAAGGAGTGTGACTGGGCTGCAAGAACAAAAAGGGAAGAGAACGTTAGTGTTGACAGAAGAAACAGCCCATGAATTTGTCCCCAAAGTCAGGGACCAGACCAGGAGACAAGTATGGGCTCACACAGAAAGGAGGAATGCCTCTGAGGAAAAGAGGTCCCAATTAATTATATTGCAATTTTATTCTTCTTGGAGGTGGAGAACCTAAAGCTGGCCTCTATTAAACTGACACATGACTTGTTGCCATAAGGCCCATTTTAGTCCCTGTGCATTTTATTAAGTGGAGTTGCTCTCCATTCAGAGTTGATTGTTACATAAATAATTGAAGCACCTCCTATGTGTAGATTAAGAGAAGGAAGCTCTAAGGCTGCCCCTTCCCATTAGCCCTAGGAAAGCAGGAAAGATATGAACTGATTGAATAAAAATGGTTCCAGCCACTTGTTTTTCTGTCCATCTGTGGACAAGGGTTGGTTCCGGGCTATACTTTAGCAGGGGAATGTCTTGCCAAGGTCAAGGAACTTTGTCATTTCCTGATGGGATAGCATAAGGCCATCCTTAGACCTCACTCTCTTGATTGATAGCCCATAGTTATATTATGAGGCAGGTAATTTATTCAAATGCTCTCAAATTCCCTATAGTAGCTGTCCTTGTCATTCTTGGGATCTGTCCCAGAGAACATACTCTCCATCTCATTCCCGATAGATGTTCTGAATCACCTAGTATCATGACCCATCTCTACCTGTGCTTGAGAAACATATCAGGTGTCTGCTCAGAAACTCATTCCTTTATACCAAGTCTATCCATCTTCTCTCTGTCTCTCTCTGTCTCTGTCTCTCTGTCTCTGTCTCTCTCTCTCTCTGTCTCTCTGTCTCTCTGTCTCTCTCTCTCTCTCTCTCTCTCTCTCTCTCTCTCTCTCTCTCTCTCTCTCAGGGTTTTAGGGAACAAGTAGTTGTTTCATCCAAAAGAGTAAATTAATAAAATTCACCCCCCACATACACACACACCCCTACTCTCTGCTTTAGGAGAACAATGAGGCACTTCTGTGTGGCAGAGCTCTAGTCTGAAAGGGAGCACCCTAATAAACTAGCACCTTAGTCAACTATGCAGTGGGGGTGGGGGCTGGGGATGGCAGCATCTAGAATAAATGTGGCACGTGGTGTGTACTCAGTAAACAATTGTAAAGTAAAGGATTTATGACTCCCATTCTATTCAATTCTTCTACCTATATGAGTTGTGACTAATTTCCCCACTAATTTTCCCAATAATCACTCACACCAAGATAAGTATTAGATTTTTCCCCAAAAAAGTCGTCTTATAAGAGTTATTGGGACTTTTATCTTGCCCATTTTGCAACAATAACCTAGAAATAATTTTTCCAAAAACATTTGACATCTTTGATGCCAGACTTACATTCCAGATCTACAGCTCATTCGGGTGGGATGGCCCCCTCCTGGCCCCTTAATAGAAAGGGTGCTGAGGTTTCCAATCCATCTACCAGTCCAATAATAGAAACCACTTATAATGCGCTGCTATGTGCCAGTCACTTCACCAGCTTGCTTTGCGTACCTTATTGATTTAATCTTTAAAACAACCTAATCAGGTAGTTATGATCCTCATTATAAAGATGAGGAAACACGTTATAAATGCTGGTGCCCAAGGTCACAGAGCTAGGTAAACAACATAGCAAGGGGTACAAATAAGTGACCTGACATTTTGCTCTTGTCAGGAGAGCAGTGGAAGAAAGCCAGGGTGCTGGGATTCATTCCTAGCTCTGCCACTTACCATCTAAGATGTTAGTTTATCAGGAATTGGATCAATACATGTAAACCCATTGCACCTCAATTTTGCCATAAGTGAAAATGTGGAAGGTAATATATTTATTCACAGGATTATCCTAGGATTTAATTACTTAGTTCATATAAAATATTTAGAATAATACTTGGAACACTTAATATATCTTAAAGATTATTATTTAAATTTGTGTAGAACTAGCACTCAGTATCTCATAATTTAGCAATTAACAGTTTTATAATTCTTCATTTCATTGTCATTTATCAGGAATTAGATGACTTTACAAAGGAGTCACTTAATAAATTGTAAACTCCGTAAGGTCTGGGTCCTTTGGGCACTGTCACAAGCCAGAGGATTACTCAGTGACTATTAGACACATCATTGACACTTATAAATACAGATGAAAAAATATGAATAATCCAACCTACTACGCTCCTCCAAGTGAATGCCTTCTTTCACTTGTGTAGAATTTTTTTTTATAGTGTACAACGTGACTCACAGACTGAAAAAGAAAAATCTCCACATTAACTAACCTCTGCAAAGTATATACCTTTATCCCCCATATCACAGAGGAGAAAGCTCAGCCTAAGAATGGCCACCAGATTAAACAAATCAAGCTTTGCTTTTCTCACATCACATGGGCTGCAGAGATGTGTGGTAACAGACATTGCTCTTCAGGCTTGCCGAGGTTAGGTTTGACTCCACTGTCATTTTCTTGACTTTTCCTTCATGCTCACAATAGAGCCACTTTACTTCTAGCCAGGATATTAGTATTTAAGGCACTAAAAAGGTGAAAGTCTCACAGGGACCTCATCGTTCATTGTCATATCAAGGAAGAAAAGCTTCTCTAGGGGCTTTCTAAGTCTCCCCAGATATCTTTCTTCACATGGCATCGGCCCAACATATATTATATGGCCACCCCTCATTGCAGGGAAGTGTGGGGAAGGGAAATGCTTGGCTCTCTCACCTATAGAGTGAACAGTAGCAAAAGGCAAAAGGTTGGTCATAGCTTTTGGTAATCTCCCAATAGTGTCTGCCAAAATTCCTTTTTATTACTGTTCCTATTACTCTTCCTATTCCTATTTCTACTGCTACTATACTACTAAAAAGTTTACCCTAACAAACATAGTGTACTCATTTGCTGTCACTCTAATTCACCAAGAAATGAGAAACAACAAGACTTTTCTAGCATTGATAAAGCTAAGTAGGTATTTGAAGGTAAAAGTAAGTAAGCATCCTCAATTCCACCACTGCCCTCTGACAGAAGACATAACTAACACTTGGGGCCTTTAAAAACACTCAACTGCTAAGTACGTATTCGTTCAGGAGCCCAGGGTCTTTGCTTGTATGTTTATGAACTACTGGTTGTGCGATGGTTGGAATTACTCACACTTTGAAATGCCAAGCTGTGGGGACAGAGCCCCAGAAAGTAGTTTACAGGCTCTCGGCCTCACGTGGAAAGGTGCTGGCTCAGGTAGTAGATGGCCCTCAGCTGTGGCTGATTGGCCGTCAGCTGTAGCCAGTTAGCCAATTAGCCGCCAATATAACTGCTGCGGCTACGGAGGAGAGTGGAGGAGAGTGAAAGAGAGTCGTCGGTGGGTTGCAGACAAAACGGACAGCAGGTCGCACGTCCAGTGAACCCAGCCTCCAGTGAGACCATAGTGGTATGACTCCCCTACCTATGGCTCCGTGGGTGTTCCTTTTTGGCCTCACCATATCCTGCGTTCTTATGTGGGGAGCGGGACCAGAGACCCTGCAGGCCTCCCCGCACGACACAAGCTCAGATGAAGTTTGTGAGGATTTCTAAAAAATTTGGTTTGGCCGAAGTGGGAGAAGGATGAATAAATATGAACCAAACTGGGGCATTACCCTTCACAGATCTTTCACTCTAAAGTGGCTTCCTGGGAACTTATCAAAGCCTCTGGGTTCGTTCTCACCAAATATAAACAACTTTCCAACTTCAACAGTGGAGGCAAGGCCCTAAAACTTCTATGGAGGGACACAAATTGAAATCTTTCTGTGTTTCACAAATACAACAGATTTAGGTACACTGAGTAAAAATACATTGCATTTGCTCAAAGGATGGACTTTAAGTCACCTTTGATCCATCCTCAGCCATTTTCCCTCATGAACCCTTCTTGCTCCCCCACCCCATATTTCTGGGAAGATGATTATATGGATGTGGTTTGTTCGGAAAGTAAAGACAGTCCAGGACACAGGAAAAGTCTGGAGCTAGGTGGGGGAGGGTGAGAGGGAACTGAATCAAATCTGGCTTCATGTCCAAACTGGCATGAGCTGGTAGCTCAGGGTATTTTGAATCCAGTGTTCTCTAGGAATTCTGTAGGCACTCTACTGTTTGTTCCCTGACTCATTAGCAATTTTGGAAGCCAGGGCTAGATATTGAAATGGGCAAGTGAAGAGAACTTTTCTATTTGTTGAATGTTTGGGAATGGGAATAAATGGAGAAATGCAAAAACCACCCTATTATTTGGAAAGTTGGAAGGCCACCAGTGGTGTGTTTGTTTCACAGCTATGGTGTGAGTGGATTCAGCTGAGCTAGACCCATTGTATTTTGTCTGTAGCATACATCTGAAAGTATTTGCAAATGTTTGGCACTTGGTAAAATGATTTTTGGCCAAGTGTATTTTCCCTTAACATAAAATGAGAGAGAGAGAGAGAGAGAGAGAGAGAGAGAGAGAGAGAGAGAGAGAGAGAAAGAGAGAGAGAGAGAGAGAGAGAGAGAGATGCTTATTCAGTGGAAGGTGAAAGGGAACATAATCTGATCTGTCTGCTTCTTTTATACTTAATTCATCAACATGGGTTAGTGTTGGGCTTTTTACTGTCTAAAATTCAGTGAGTTTCCATGGACATTCCTTTTCCCAGGGAATAGGCCAGCTGTGACAGGATGAAGTTTCAGGATATTGGTCCCAAAGCTAAGATTCAAAAGTTTGGCTGAAGGCAAAAACCTATTCTCCTCTGCTCATTATCAGACAGTTACACTGCATGCAGTTGGCCATTTAGCTGCCTCCTAACACCTTGCATTACCATCTTATAAACGATGCTGCTTTGTTGGAACACCTGCAGAGGTTCTGAGCTTATAAGCACCATTTGATCACACAACAGGAGCAAGGGAGGCTCATTTGCCTCTTGGCAAAACAGGTGAGGACGTATTGAGCGCTAGATTACCTTTTCTGTTAGAGTGGCAGTCCTGTTGGTGAGGGCGCTTCCCTGACCTCAGCATAAGAAGTGAGGACCAGCAGCTTAAAGCAAGAGGAAGTCTATCGCACAACTACACCATCTATTACTAGTAGCCTAGTTATTAATTTAACTGTTTTTTTTTCCTTTATCTTATCGATGCCACCCTTAGATATTGTTCTTATTTCTCCTTGATTTTTCTTTTTTTTTTTTTACTGAGCATAATATTCATTCTGGAACAATTTAACTCTAAGTCAAAGGTAGTTTTATGGTTTTTGCAGAGATAAAGGGAAGAAAACAAAAAGTTGGAAATGAACATGGTGCCTGTGTCCTAAAAAGGTGTTGCTTCGAGCAGTGGTTGATAAACTTTTTGGTCTCAGGACTCCTTTACACTGTTAAAAATTACTGAGGACCTCACAGAACTTTTGTTGGCATGATTTACACATATGTGGATATATATATATATATCTATATCAATATATCTCTCAATATTCATCAGTATGCCAATAGAGAAATTAAAGCATATGTTATTGCAAAACAAGGACATAAAGTATACAAATTTCTTACTGTGTATCCAGAAAAAAAAAATACATTTCCAAAGAAAATTAATTTTTGGATTCCAAAATAATGGTATATAATGATATTATATCAAAGTTTGCAATGCTAGAGCTAGTATAACCAAAGATAGCTAGTAAAAGCATAGTAGAAGTAATGGGGAAAAAACTGAGTTAATCTCTGAATACTCACACTTTTTAAAAAGACTATGTTTTTAGAGCAGTTTTTGATTTACACCAAAATTAAGAGGTGGGTCCAGAGATTCCCCATAGACTCCCTGAACTTACACATGAATAGACTCCCCCATTAGAGACATCCTCCACCAGAGTGGCACGTTTTTTTTTATAATTAATAAACTTACATTAACACATCAAAAGTACCAGTCCTTAGTTTACATTAGAGTTCACTCTTGGTGCTGTACATTCTATAGGTTTGGACAAATATACAATGAAGATCCTGGTGCTCCACCTGTCCGTCCTTTCCCTCCTCTCCACCCCCCACCCCCACCCCCAGCCCCAGGCAACCACTAGTTGGGAGTTTAATTATGGCTTAGAAAAGCAGTTAGGGACCCTGCCTTGGTTGCTTTGGGCAAGTGGCCCTTTTTATTGTTTGCAATTTACTTTAATATACCTCAATATATAGATTTAGAAATGCATGTCTTTGTGTATATACTCGTATGTGTGTATGTATAAGATGAATCTGGTACCTCTTACAAAAAAGAAAAGAAATGCTGAAAGAATAATGCAGACATGTTAAAAGAACACAGAAGTTAGTCTGAAGGGGACTTTTACTGTCCAACTCTGGGACATCAACATAAATAAGGATAGTAGGAGAGTATAACTTATTAGGTAAAGTAAAAATTTTGGAATTCACAATGATATAAGGAGAATGGAAAAGCTCTCCCTTGCAGTAAACAAACAAACATCCAAAAACAACAACAACAACAAAAACGAATAACTGTTTAAGAAATGACGGAATTAGGAATCACAATTTGTTAATGTTAATTAACAAATTAATCTGATTTTGATTATTTCACTATGGTTATGCAGACAATGTCTTGTTTTTAAAAAATACACTATGAAATAGTTTAGGGTTGGAGAGAGACAAAGAAAGACAGAGGAAAGAGTGAATCTTGCTGAAGTGTATGTGTATCTACAAATTTTCTTGCATTATTCTTATAACTTTGCTATAAGTCTGAAATTATGCCAATTTTTAATTGAAAAAAATTAAGTAAATAAAATATAATACTTCATCATAAACTCTCTCTATATATATGATATGGATTTATCAGTTTTACACTATATCCTAAGGACTATTGATTAACATCCAAACCCAATTTAGATGCTGAGTTAGCATTTGAAATATTCAAATCAGAAACTCATGTCTAGAAATGGCTACATATTAGCAAACTTATCTTTGACTAACCCAGAGTTACGGCCAATCAGCATAATAGATGTTAAAAATTTTTATTATAATTAATATAAGTAGAGTTCAAGATGTAAGGATTGGCTAGAAATATTCTACAATACTTTACCCTTTTCATAAACAGAGTGTAAGAATCTATCCAGCTCTAAGCCCTCACCCATTGTAATGGGAACGCAAGCCTAGGATTCCAAATGTTCCACACAATAGCCTCTATCTAGAGGATTTTTGTTGCCTGCCTCCAGCTAGAAATTTAGCTGAATCCTGCCAACCAATAGATGTTTCATCTACATCTAGTGACCCTTTCAACTATCAAATTAAAGAAACTCATAAATCTTGAGCTTATAACACACACTGAATAACTGTTCTTGTGCCTACTTGCTGATAAATATTTATTTGGTGTGAGGTCAGTTTTCACCGTACCTTTCTTTTAATTGTTGGAGGCTCTACATATGTATCAGAAGACTGTACTAATTGTAAATAAACAAGTGAGATTAGGTCAGTTCCAGCATCTCTTTACCTGACGCCTAAGAGTAGATCCTCAGTCAGAGTCACTGAGACCTAAAAGTTGCCAAGCCGTTGCCCCACAGGCACAGAACTCAGATGCTAACTGAAACTCTCTTTAGTCATTTCCAGATATGCTGGGTATGTATTTTGCAAACATTCCAGAATACCTATAAATATAATGTATGATAGAAATTCATGAAGCCTTCCTTGGAATATGTGCATGGGAGCTCAGATATCAATAACCTAACTTCAGACTCTTGAGTTGAGACAGTGCTTACTGAATACTCTTATTATAAACACTAACTTTATGGAATTACTGTGATGATTAACATCCCTAGAACACAGCTGATGCATGACAGACACTCCATAGATGCCAGTGCTATCTTGGGAAACTATTTAACTCTCATCCTGTATGCCCAAACCTCAGCAGATCACCCTGTGGTCTCCCTAAAGCTGAATTCCCACTTATAGAATTGATGGTGAAATTTAATTTAATAATAGACACAATAAATATTGAGGCCTATATTTGGAATAGTCAGGAGATTTTTGAATGTTAAGTTTTGGAGATCTCAAAATGAACATGCTGACCAGTTTCCTGGTTATATTTAAAGATATGTGATAATCCTATGAAGATTGAATATCCTGGACATAAACAATGAGTAACTTTGAAGGTGAACTTTTAAAACATGGCTTCACATTCATGCCCAACATTATTACTTTTGAGAGAAGATTTTAAAATAATACTTTTACAATTTAGTTATTAATTGGAATCCAACCGGCATAATATCTGCTGAGATGTATATGTTAGACAATTCATGCACAGACATATATACCTATATTTTTATGTAAAAAGTTCAATTGTTCATAAAATGCACATCAAATATATGGGAACCTCTTTCTCAGAGCTCTCAAAAGGAACAGGCAGTTTCTTTAACCTAACATCATTCATGTTCACCATTACTTATGAATTTGTGGCCGAGAGATCATGACTTCCAGCTTTCAGTGAAGGAAACGTTTAACTCCAGCTTCAAAATGCTTTCAATTCTTTTGTTACGTTTTGTTTTGCTTTTTGGCAAAAGTGACTCTGGTTAGATTTGGTCTGGGTTGTGAGTGTGGCCTCCCATCCCCACCCCAGGCTTTATTGCTATTTTCTTTTAAGATGTAGAAGAAAAGTATGTCACAGATTTTTTTTTTCTTCAAGACCTCATGGTTGATGGAGCTGCTTTCTTTGGGGGGGAACTACCCTGTCATGCGGGAGACCCTGCTCGCTGCGCCATTTGTCATGCAGGGCAGCCTGCGGGGTCTCTGGTCCCGCTCCCCACATAAGAACGCAGGATATGGTGAGGCCAAAAAGGACCGCCCACAGAGCCATAAGTAGGGGAATCATATCACCACACTCTCCCCGGCGGCATCCGCCTCTCCGCAATCCGCTCTTGCTAGCTCAGCCACCATCTTCTTGCTAGCCCCCATTTTTCTGCTAGCGTAGCCACAGCAGTTATATTAGTGGCCAATGGCTCACTGGTTACAGCTGATGGCCAACTAGCCACAGCTGATGGCCATCCAATCACAGTTGATGGCCATTTACTACCTGAGCCAGCACCTGTCTATGTGAGGCCGAGAGCCTGGAAACTACTTTCTGGGGCTCTGCCCCTACATACCCCAAACCATTTTTGTCTGCCAACATGGCCATCTTTAGATCCTGGTTCTAGGGTACTCACTCTACCAGCTTTGGGTGTTTAGGACTAGTCACTGAGAACTTGTGGTCAACCTGACAATGAGCTGCCCAGATGACCCTTCAAGGAAGGACGTGCAGGGAGTACAGTGAGCAGAATACCTCCAACTGTGGGCTCCTTCAGGAGTCTGCTCAGCTGACAAGACTACCTTGTTGAACATTTTGCCCGTCTGGTGGCAGCTCACATCGGTGACTGAGTGAGGTGAGGGCATCAAGGTCTGGTCATTTGGCCCAAAGTGGGGATGGTGACAGGCAGCTTTCTTTCCAGAGTTTTCCACTAGGGGGCCACAGATTTGTTGGGCCTGCCTAGAAATTAGACTGATTTCTCTGCCCAATCCTGCTTCTGCATCCTTCTCTTACAGGTCTTGATCCCTAATAACTACCTTACACCCAACCATCCATTCAGGATCAGCTTCTGGAGGACCTCACCTTCGGCAGCCTCTCCTTCCACATTCCCTGAAGCAGTGGAGAGAGGGTATCTGGTAACAAGCAACAAATTAATATCTAATTTGCATATAGTTCTTAACATGCATAATACTTTTACATGTAACTTTCTTTTCCATATTTTATTAACAAATAGAGGGGTGAGATATATATCCTGTCGGCAGAAAGCCAACACTCTTGTGATGGGCCCGTGCCATCTGCTCAAGGGCAATAGAGGCATTTCATAGATTCTGAGGGGTTTTACTCAAGACACAAAAGGGCAAGATCTAAGCTAGAGTCCACTCTGTTTCCATGGTCAAGGAAGAACAGAATACGTACTGAGAAGATTGTAAGGGGCGATGGGAAGGAAATGTACAGATCTTTCAATCTCCTTTTCCCCAGGAGAAAAGAAACAATGAAATTCAAGCAACAGGAGACTTGTTTATGTTGACAAAACGGCTTCTAAAGAAAAGCACATATATATATATATATATATATATGGATATATATATGGATATATATATGTGTATATATATACACATATATATGTGTGTGTGTGTATATATATATATATATATATATATATATATATATATATATATATATATATTTAAGCAGAGGAAATATTTTCTTTCCATGGATATTTTTTTCCTACATTAGCCACCCGTGGCAGACACCTGTCTGTCTTTTCGAGGCATTGTCACAATTCAATATCACCACACCTGTTAATCTCCATGCATGTGGGCTGAATTTGTGTTTTGAGAGGACAGGACCATCTGACACATATGAGGAAGTGACATGCGTTTTACATGAGGCTTAAATTTCTATGAAGGAATGAATAGCTTTGTCCTTGATCTGCTCTCCAAACTCTTTTTAATATTAATGTGCTATTTAAAAATACATCATTTGCCTCCAAAGTATTATAGCTCAGTGGGCAGCATTAGAGCTCGTGGGCAGGCTACGGGGCCCAGAGTGAAGCAGCTGATTGCTATTTATCACACACGACTGCTGGCTCCCAAGGATCAAAACTTGAAGCAGAACTTGGCAGGGAAGAAGGGTTTCCATCTGTCCTCTGGTGTTAAAACTGTAAGATTAGCATGATCTAAGCCACCTAGTTCTTGGAAAGACACTAATACGATAATACTTTTTTTAAAAGGTCAAAACTTCCTGTTTCTTCCATTAGCTCCATCACATGTGTCTCCAAGTAGAACACACCTTTGTGGCTTCTTTTCAAACCAGCATCACTGTGGTTGGTAGCAGGCTCAAAGTACTCTTTTTGTTTCTACAGAGGCAGCATACCGAAAGACACATTTCCAGCTGAATTTACGGACTGCTTCTATTCCCACCTTCCTTTCGTGCTGCTAAAAAATATAGGATTAGGCTACAGCCAGACAGATGTTATAACTACTCTTGGAAAGAAATATAGATTTTAGGTGGGAGGTTATAGACACCCAGATAGAACCATGAAAATGTGAGTTGAGTGGTTGAGCTTTAACTCAGCAGAAATACTTGTTCTATTTAGTGTTTGCTATTCTCAAACGGTAAATCTTAGACAAAACAATTCTAGAGAAAGTGAAACCCGAAGTTTATTATGAAAATGAGCACAGAATGGAAGATGTGTTACGAGTCCTATATAATTGCCTGACGGGGCCATAGCTAATCTGGCACAGCATCAGGCTGAGGCGAGAAGCTGGATTCAGCACAATTTGATCTGTTATCTCCCCTTGAATATTCTTATACCTTTTTTTTTGCGGTGTTTTCATCTCACTCTAACATAAATAGTGCCCAGGAATCATGTTGTGTTATTAAGACTAGGGACTTTTCTGAAAGAAAAAGAAAAATGTTTAGTAATAGAACATGGTTATTCTTCCCTATGTTTAGTAAGCAGACATGTCTTGCAGACAAAAAGTAGCAAGAGGGCCAAGCCTACTTCAGAGCAGGGCTGGTATTTATTCATTCATTTATTCATTCATCCCAGGATAAAGCATTATTGAGCCTGCATTACAGGGGCTGAGATTATGAAATGAGTCAAACAGAGACTGAGTTCCTTAAAGTGCTCCATTGCTTGTATAGAGTAAAATCTCCAGTGGTTGATTAATTGCCCCATTATTTACCCCTCCCTGCACCCATCTTTTTCCATGTGACCTTGGAGTCATGTGTGTTGTTTGGTCAAAGGGATAATCACAGAAAAGGAGCAAACAGAGCCTCCACATTCTTTTTTTAAATCAACTTTATTAAGGAATAATTTGCAAACACAATTGTATATATTTAAAGTATACAATGTGATGATTTGATGTGCATATACATTGCAGAATGATTACCAAGATCTAGATAATTAACACATCTATCACTTCACGTAGTGAACTCATGTGTACGTGTGTTTGTGTGTGTGTGTGTGTGTGTGTGTGTTGAGAATGCTTAAGATCTACTCTTAGCAACTTCCAAGCATATAATGCTCTATTATTAACTATAGTCACTATGTTGTGCATTAAATCCTTAGAGTGTATTCTTCTCATAACTGAATGTTTATACTCTTTGACATAAAGCTTCCCATTTCCTCCTCCTCCCAGGTCTACCATTCTATTCTGTTTCTATGAAATTGGCATTTTTTAAAAAAGTTTTCACATATAAGTGATATCATACAGTATTTGTCTTTTTCTGTTAGGCTTATTTTACTTAGAATAATGTGTTCCAGTTTCATCCATGTTGTCACAAATGGGAGGATTTTCTTATTTATTTATAGCTTTTAGCCTTATAATATTCATATATATATATATATTAGGTTGGTGCAAAAGTAATTGCAGTTTTTGCAATTATTTTTAACCTTTTAAAACGCAACTACTTTTGCACCAACCTAATATGTATATATGCTATTGTAAATTATGCTACAGTGAATATGGGAATACAGATATCTCTTTGATATCGTGTTTTGTCTTCCTTTTTGGATATATACCTAGAATTGGGATTACTGGATCATATGGCAGTTCTATTTTTAATTTCTTGAGTAACTGCCATACTGTTTTCCATAATGTCTGTACCAATTTACACTCCCATAGTGTATAAAGGTTCCCTTTTCTCCACAACCTCACTAACACTTGTTATCTCTTCTTTTTGATATGGCCATCCTGACAACTATGAGGTGGTATTGCATGGTTTTGATTTGCATTTCTCTGATGATTAGTGATGTTGAGCAACCTTTTATATACCTATTGGCCATTTGTATGTCTTCTTTGGGAAAATATCTACCCAGGTTTTTTGTCTATCTTTAAATTGGGTTATTTGCTTTTTCTGTGGACTTAAGGGCATCTGACCCGTATGAGTCACATACACCATGTGCTGCTAAATGCATTCTGGGTGTTTCTTCTGGCTAATATGGTTGTCAGTGAGCAATGGTATCTCTTGGTCAATAGATTTCTGAATGAGCATCAGCTTACAAGACTGTCTTCCTTAACCATGGGCTTTAGAGGCTTCCCCCTTCATCTATCCAGGTCTGGCTCCTGACCACAGGTAACCCTTACCCAAAGGTTTTCCAGGGAGCCCCCAGCTTTCACCATGCAGTGCTATCTTCTCAGGCTAACATAGTAACTGAAATAAAATGTAATCAATTTGATTTGGCATTACTCTTTTTCAATAATTTAGATATTATTTACAATGATTTATATTGTGAGGAATATTAATTATTATTGATTAAATGTTGTATATGTGTTCATGTGTGTGATCAACTGGGCATCAGCATATTGATCTAGTAAGTAACCTAGTATACAACATTGAAAATTGAAAGTTGTATCAAGCATTCTATAGCAATAATGCCTGTCTTGGGAATAAGACTAACCATAAATTTCCAACTGCCTCATATAGAATCAGACCACTTTAGATCTAGACAGTGTCAGTGATTATCTCCAAGTCTGTGGTTGGTTTAACAGGTGACGAAAATTGGAAAAAAAAAAAAATTGACAAAGCCAAATAGCAAATTTGAGATCATTATCTAATAATATAATGAGAAAATTTTTTTAAATTTCCTGTTAAAATTTAAAAATATGTCATATCATCTAATTGGTCACCTATATAATATTTGTATGTGGTATATTCATTTTTGACTATTTAAAAATTTTTCTAGATAATCCATTTTTCACTTCAGGGCTTTAATGGCTACATTAGGAAAGCAAAGTACAATAGAAAAATACTAAAACCCAGGAGTTTCACAAAGAGCCAGGTTCTGATTCTGCCTTAGTCACTTATTAGCTGTCAGCTACTATTAGCCAAGTCATTTCATCTCTCTGAGACTCTGTTGTCTCATCTATAAAGAGAGATGATAATGCCAGCTCAGAAGCGAGAAATAAATGATATAAATATGTAAAGAGCTTAGTGCAATGCCTGGTAAATAGTAAACACTCAAAATATGATAGCTATGTTAACTCTCGCCACTTCCTACGTAATCTTTAGTAATATTGTGTCCACAGTGGACTGGGAAAGGACTCTTGGCAAATTCTAAGGACCATGCAATTGAAACATGTGGAATGGCCTCCTGACAAACAATATACGAGCAAAGAGAACAAAATCGCAACTCCAGTATCTCACACAAGGATTTATTTCATGTTAGAGAGGGACATCAGGAAAGAGCCTCCATTATGTGCGAAGATGCTATAGGAAGGGTGTTGGAGCGCGCACACACACACACACACACACACACACACAAACACGAGGTCTGACAATTAAATTTGCGAATGCATCCTAGCAAAAATGCTACATACCTCATTTCTGAATATCACTATGGTCACCTTTGAAGTACTCCCCTTGGGAAGCTATGCACCAATGCCAGCGCCTAGTCTACCCTTCAAAGCAATTTTGGAACTCTTTTTCTGGAATGGCCATCAGAGCTGTCATCATATTACCCTTGATGTCCTGAATGTCATCAAAATGTTTTCCTTTCAATGTTTCCTTTATCTTTGGGTAAAGAAAGAAATCATTGGGGGCCAGATCAGGTGAGTAGGGAGGGTGTTCCAATGCAGTTATTTGTTTACTGGCTAAAAACTCCCTCACAGACAGTGCCGTGTGAGCTGGTGCATTGTCGTGATGCAGGAGCCATGAATTGTTCACAAAAAGTTCAGGTTGTCTAACTTTTTCACGCAGCCTTTTCAGCACTTCCCAATAGTAAACTTGGTTAACTTTTTGTCCAGTTGGTACAAATTCATAATGAATAATCCCTCAGATATCAAAAATGGTTAGCAACATCATTGCAACAAGTTGGCAAACTTAGTTGTCAGACCTCGCGCGCACGTGTTTGTATGTATAGTATACATACCATCAGAAGATAGCTTCAAATTCTACTCCTCTACCCTCAGGCATTTGCACTCGGAAGTGTGCAGGAGATTATGGATAATACAAAGGCATCTGTTTAAGAAGTTATAAGGGAGATGCTATCTGGAAAGATGACTTAGTCGGGCTGTGTTCAAAATTATGATGTGTAGGTGGAGAAATTCTAGCAAGGATCTAAATCAGTTTTTCAGCCTAACAGTTCTTTGGAATTTGGGATGTAGGCTAACATTTGCCTAAATAGACTGGGCCATAAAATCATATTTCAAATATTGTACAAAATGAATAGCACACAAATCTAAAATCCAAATCTTATACTATTTTTGAAAACTGGTAATGATTTCTCATTGTGAAACAAAACTGGAATTAATTAATACTGAGGTTTTGTTTTGTTTTGTTTTGGTGGGGGAGAGGGTGGGGACTCAATCCATTCAAGCTACTCCAGGGCAGTTCATATTTACATGAAAGCAAAAACAGAAATGGCCCCAACTCTTAGTGCCTGCCAATATTATTCTTATCAAACTGCATGGGGACAGTTACCTTAAGGAATTAAAATAGCCAATAAGAAGTGACACAAAGCATTTACTCACAATTTATTTCTATAACTGTAATACATTTGGACACTGCATTCATTACCCAGGGCTGCAGTAACCGATTACCATTAACTGGGTGGCTAAAACCACAGAACTTTATTCTTTCACAGATCTAGAGGCCAGAAGTGCTAAATCAAGAGGCCAATAAGGCCATGCTCCTTCGAAATGCTCTAGGGAAGAATTCTTCTTTGCCTCTTCCCTGCTTCTAGTGGTTGCCAGAAATCCTTGGCATTCCTTGTCTTGTAGCTGCATCACTCCAATCTCTGCCTTCATCTTCCATGGTTGTCTTCCCTCTGTGCATGTCTCTAGGTGTCCTCTCCTCTTCTTAGAAGGAAACCAGTCATAGTGGATTTAGGGCCCATGCAAATCCAGTATGAGCTTAATTTAATTAATCACATCTGCACAGACTCTGCTTCCAAAACAAAGTCACATTCTCTGTGAACATGAGTTTTGGGAACCTTATTCAACACAGTATGGTTCTGGTGGACATGAGTTTTGGGGACATTATTCAACCCAGTACAGATACCAAAATGAAGATAACATACAGCAATCTTTCTATCTTGCCTCAAAACAGTAAGAAAATCAGTCAGTATTTCTAAAATGCAGTGCATTGTTTGCAGCAGAATTTGTTAGATTGGGAAAGTAAAATTTGTTTTCGGTGGATATGAAAGTTGCCTCTGTTTTTTTTCTTTTTTGGTTTTCTTTCTTTTTTTTTTTTTTTTTTTGTAAACTATAGTGATATTCAACAAAAACATACTTAGCAAAAGATATAGACATTTACTGTTTATTATGTTTCAAAATAACAGCCAAAGCAAGGTTTTAATGGAGAAGAGCACATGTAACAGATGCTTTTTATCTTTCTTCAATTTATTATGTTGTGAAACTTATTTTATTACCAAAAAAAAAAAAAAAAAAAAAAAAAAAAAATTGTCAGGCAATGAAGAGAAGAGAAATAGAGAAAAGATTAGGCTAAGCAGAGTTAACTTAAAGTTGAAATTTAAAAAAAAATCCGTATGTGTGTACACACACACACACACACACACACACACACACACACACACACATACACGTACACATACATAAACTCTACTTGGTTGAATTATTTGATAGAAAGTAATATGTTCCAATGACTGCTTCCTTCCCACCTCTTGTCCTGAAATCAGGAGTCCTGAGTTCAATTCTCAACTCCACCACTGTATGACCACAATTTATGAACCTTTCTATATCTCTAAAATGGAATACTTATATTTGTCCTGTCTTTCAAATTCACTATGAGGATTAAATATGATAATGGAAATGAAAAGATTTTGAATTCTAAAGAAAAATGTTCTCATAATTGCCAAAATTGCTATTTGATCTACTTGAAAAATGGAATAGATATTCTTGAAAAAGCTTCAGATTTATTGTCTCCTCCAGCTATATGACAGGAGTGGCCACCATTTATTGAGCAATTGCTACAAAACACGGTGTGAGTCGTTTTATATAAATTAATGCTAATGCTTAAATGACTCTGAAAAATAGACTTTATTATCTTTTTTTTTTTTTCTTTTTCTTTTTTTTTTCCAGAGAAATGGTCGAGGAGAAAAAGGACTAAGTGAGCTCTACGAGCTCTACCTGGTCAACTAAAACTTGAGCTTCAAAGTCAGTCAACCTGCAAATGGCAAGGCCAGCATTCTCTACCAAAGCCAAGTTAGTTTTCCTTTCTTTCCCCTCCACTAAGTTCTCCTGGCATTTTTCACACACACACACACTCATCTGCATCACTTTCCCTCTCCCCCCACACCAAGCAAATTAGTCCTTTGGTTTAAAAAAAAAAAATCAATCTCAACCGTTATTAGATGGCACTTGGGCTTAATCAGAAAGAATCATTTGAGAGAGTTTTTTGGTTTTCATCTGGTTATTAGTGGTCTGAGTTTCTGTGCTTCTGTGCAGATGGAATTAAAATGAACCAACAATGTTCTCTATGCAGTTTTGCAAATCTAAGTACCACGATTTCCCCACTTAATCCTCAGCTTAGTGCTGGTATTCAGTGACGGCAAACAAGGATTTTCCACTTGCTCTTCTGTTCCAGTTCAGCTGAGACCCAGACCACTCAGGAAAAACTGGAGCCCTGCCAAGTTCATCTGCCTTTCCACTGTCAAGAATGGAGTGTGCTGATCTGAGGGTACACTGTGATAGAGTTTGGGAAGATAGCATTGATTTCTAATTACTTTTAATCTTCTTCTTTTAAATTTTCTGTTTTACTAATGCTTGATAATACATCTAACTTATTAGTACAATCATACACATATTGGAAGCGTGTGTTCAAAAATATTTTACTGATACAGGAGATGATAAAAAATGTTTGGAAACCACTGAAGCAAAGCAATAGAGGCATTTAGCCCTGTCGATGGTTTAAATCTCAATTTTTAGAACCCCTGGTATGGACCCCCCCCCTTTTTTTTTCATAATCTCTATGAGAGTGATAGTTCTTTGGGGAAGATGAGAATGACCGTAGCACTACTTTTTTATTTTATTTTTTCCCACTGATTGTGTATCAGATTTTACCTATGAAAATGAATTAATGTATTTGTATTAAACACCCCATTCTCTGTGGCTCACTCTGGTAGTACCGGGCACGTGGGCTCTATCTACGTGGTAGAGCCCTGACAACAGTCAAAAAGCAGCTCAGCTTCAACTCCCCTTTCTCATATAGCACCAGAATCACAGCACAGAATCCCAGAAGCTCAGAGCCAGATAATAACCACATAACACTGAAAAATTCACTTGAGCAATTATTTTTGATTAAGGCTATATGTTACCTAATAATGATTGAGATGAATTTATTTAAACCAAATGACTAATTTTTAATGCTCACTTTTCCAGTTAGTGACCGTTGTGACTCCTCGTGTGACCCCAAGTCACCTTGGATTCACCTTAATTTCCTAAACAGGCATGCATATCCTGTTCATTATGCATGAAGCTCTTTTTGCAGTGGTGAGCTTTGTCTCACCTCCTCTTGACTTTTGTTAATCTGACAGCCACGCAGTCCTGTCTTGGGGAATCTTGCAAAGCATCTCCAATTCAATAGCATTTCTGTGGTCGAGGGGTTTTATGTCATTACAGAAGTTCTGTAGTTGATTTGAATGTTATATCCCTGTTGTGGAATTATGTTTGGACTTTATCCTAAAGGACCGGGAAGGGATTGTGTTTGTTTTGTTTGAACATTTCTTATCACAGAACTATGTTGGAGACAAACCCCAATGACACAAACATTCAAACACCACCTTCAGATGGAATATTGATTTATAAAACAACAGTGCACAGCTGCCAAGCTTCACTCTTGAATACAGAAGGTCTTCAAATCCCAACAAATTACTGGCATTTCTACCAATTTACAAATTAGAGATTCCTCAATATATCTCACAGTTCTTAATATTCCAGTCACCTTCCTTTTCAGCCTTCCTTCTTGAAATATGTGTGTGAGGAGGAGGGGGGAGTGAAAAAGTAGAGCATTTGTAAAATTGGAGTTAAAAAAATCTAGATCAACTTTTATCCTTAGGCAAATTATGCACAGAGTTAAATTAAACCACTATATGTACTTGTAGATTGAAGAATCAGAGGTGGAGGAGGGGTCAGAGACACTGAGATCAAAGTTTCCGTTCTTTGAACAAAATCCCTTTGAAAAGCACCCATGCCACCTATTCTGCTTGTTAATGTTTTGACTGGGAGTGTCTAACGGTGTCATCAGCAGCTGAATATTTTTAATACCTTATTTTTTTCTTCTGTGTGCAGCTAGCTCTACTTAGCAAAGCACCAGATACTTTGCCAGTTCTGTTATATGTCTCTTAAGGGAATATTTTTGTTAATTGCAAATATTTGATTGACAAACATAGGATGCAATTAGTAGTCAGGCACAGTAGGAATGTGCAGTGAACTGGATCCCTGAACCAACGGATCTCAACTCTCTCAGCTTGATCTGCAATCGACTAGAGCATTTCAACCATATGTTTGCTTCAAACTTCCTCTTTCGTATGAACGTTGCATATTTCCCCAAACTAGTTTCTTTTCACGTTTGTTCACCGAGGGAGCTAATTCCTCTATGATCAAGCCAAATAAAGAAAGAAAATTCCTCACAAGTTTCAGGCTGGTGGAGCTCTCTTTGACCATGGCGGTAAAAATTAATGTGGGCAAGATTACACATGCCAGTTGTTCCTTTCCAAACCCCAGTTGAAAAAAGAATCTAATCTCCTTTGAATTCAGATATATATATTTTTAATAGCGATTTAAAACAACTTGGCTCTATCTGATTACCTTTATCAATTACATCTTGCTTCTTAAACCTACAGCAAGATGAGTCCTTTCTTTTGTCTTACTATGGTATGTAAAAAAAAAAAAAAATCTGTTTTTAAAATATACCAGTCATCATTACAGGTATTCTTTATGCCACAAAGCAGTTGAAGTTATTGGAGTCTGATACTATCAGATATTCTGAGCCCCTTACCTCCCTCAGGGAATTAATTAAAACTCACAGAATTTGGGGGAAAAGAGAGAACCTCAAAACTTTAAATACTGGCTTTAAAAGTGTTATGAAAAATGTAAGCTGCCTTCCTACCTATATGATATAGAAAATAGAAAGTTGAAAGACTGAAAAAATAACCTGGTTGAACTGGGTTTATGGCACTAAAACACCGGTTGTCAGTTTTTTTCCCCCACTGATTGATGTAATTCACATGTTATTTGGGGGGGATGAGATATACAATATGAGCTGCTCTCTCTAAGCGATAAGCAAATTGATATCAACATTGTGGATAAAAAGATAAGAAATCTCTGAAGGCTGGAGGACAGCATACTGCCTGCTTAGGAACATGCTGCAAGTACGTGGCAAATGATGTGGGGCCTTCGGTGAAGATGGGGAACCTGAAACCCAGGGAGATTTTAAATTAGTTCAAGGACACACTGGAAGTGCTCGGTGATATGGAAATATAGGGCAGGAATCCTGACATGCAGCCCATGAAACCAGAATGCTTGTCAAGTCTGTCAATTATAATGTGCCACATTCCAAATAAAGCTTTAAAAATGGGCATCTTAAGGCTGCAAGATGCCACTGAGGTTCCTCTTGACCATCCTCCTTCCTCTAGAAAAGCGGCCATTAATTTTTTAAAAGTAGCTGTCTGTTCCAAACACACAAATAAATGGTATTTGTCGTGTTTGGAATATAAATAAAACCAGGGAAGAGCATAGTAGGAATCTGGACAAATAAAAAGGCAATCTCATGTTCTCTTGATCTTTTCCTTTTTTTTTTCTTCCCTTGGAATGACTGTCTCAAGCTCAGCGACCATGAAAATATATGGAATGAATCTGGCTTATGCACTGACATAGCAGGTTCATTGGGTGTTTATGTGCCCTGTGGCTTTTACCATTAGTCAAGAGAGCGTCCAAACAGATCATATCAGCCAGAGTCCCATAATTCACATAAGCTCACCGTTTGTCTGGGCGTCATAGATCCTTGGAATCAGACGAAATTAGAGGTGGAAGGGATCAGGAAGGAAATCCACCCATTCAACAGATGCGGCCTCAGAGGCTCAGGGAACTGATGACTGCTTTTATTGAATAACTAGAAGTGATTGCCAGTGTCTATCTCTGAATAGTTTGGTTTTAGCCCCTTGATTCAGGAAGAGCAGGAGAAAAAGGAGAAATTAACGCAAAGAAGAACGTATCGAAGCAGCTATATACACTTGGCTGATTAGGTACGAGCTTTCTGAGATGAACATTTTGTGAGGAGGGAGGGATGGCTGGGAAGGGGAAAGGGATGCATTCTTTTCAGATTAGAATAGGATTACACCTCAGTTTAGCATGCCCATAGCCAGAAGCTTTCTGATAGAAAATCAAATGATGCACTTGGTAGGATTGCTACATTTTCAAGGTCTGTGTTTACTCTGTGCTGTCTTTAGAGAAAACTACTTGCCCTCAGGGAATCAAGTCTCTTCAGTTTTCTCATTTCTCTCAGTTTGCAGTTTGCCTGCTAATGCTCTGGTCTCTACAGGAGTTCACACCTAAGATGTTAAATGCCTTGGGTAGTGGGACCTTTCTTTTTCTTTACAAACCTGTATTGTTCTTAGCAGGGGCTCTCTGTCATTCTACTAGAGCTTCTCAAACTTAAGTATGCATCAGAACCCCCTTCAAGGCCTGTTAAAAATGTAGACTGCTGGGCCTCACCCCCAGAGTTTTCAATTAAGCAGGTTTGGGGTGGGGCCCCAGAATCTGCATTGCCAACAAGTTCACGGAAGCCTTTGATATTGTTGGTCCAGGGACCTCACTTTGACAACCACTGCTTTCTACATAGAAGCAATGTTCAGTGTTTGTTACTGACTAAAAAATTCTTAACTTCAGCTGTATAGAAATGGCAAATGAAAGAGTCTGAGGATGAAATAGTGTCTGGCATGTATTAGCTGCTCAATAAATATTTTTGATTGATTGAGTTGAGGCTTGATGTCACCCTCTATTTACTTATATCAGTCAAAAACAGGCAAACAAACAAACACTTTATGAAGTTGAACAGGTTCCAAAGCATTTCTCTTTTGGCTATACCCCAGGTTGGGTTCAAATCTCATTTGGGACATTTTATGGCTTTGCGAAACTGGTCAGCTTTTCCATTAGCTCACATTTCTAAATCTTAGTTTCCTCAGCTATAAAATTGGGGGAAATGGGAATATTGTGGGAATTAATATAGTTATTATCATAGTGCCCTTTTTCTTATATAACTATTGGTGAAAATAAATTATCTGTAAGTAACCGAAATAAATAGGAAGCTTTCTTTAACATAAGAAGTGAATCTTAAAGTGTGCCTCAGTATCCAATTCTCTAAATACAGAAAATCTGCAAGTAGCCTATACATCAGTGTGACTTCAATAAGAAAAAGAGCATAGAAATCCTCTGCACTAAAATATATATTTATTAGAACATTCGATGCAATTAAATAGTTTGTTTTAATTTATGAGGAATCGCTAAATGGTTTAATGGGTTAGCGCAGAACAAATAAATAATGGGAAATTTTAAAAACCAGTGCACTCAGTGGCCAGATGTTCATCAGCTGTTTAGAAACACACACACCTGTGTGTGTTGTAGATATTCGGTATTAAAAAGCAAAGAATATTTTGTGTGCCTTTGTTAGTTTCCTTCCAAAAATATAGTTTAAAAATCTTAAATTACAAGAGTCTAAAAAAAAATATAACAGGTTTAGGGCTGGGTTTTATATTTCGTGATATTCTGTGGGTCAGATATTTCTATCTTTGGTTTTTTATATAAGTAAGAAAAAACAACTCATTTTCTAAATGAGTTCCTATCATTGAATGAAATTGGAAGTATAAGTAGGTCATTCCATTCTATATAACAAATTTGTTTATGTATTCATTTTCATTTAACTTACATCAAAAACAGCTATATGGTTCTTACTATGCTCCAAACATATTTTCAGTGCTTTACAAGTATGTACTCATTTAACCCTCAAAATAACCCTATGGGATAGATACAATTAAGATCACCTCCATTTAACAGTTAAGAAAACTGCAGCACAAGTAACTTCAGAAAACTGCCCAAAATCACATAGCTAGTAAGTGGTGTAGCAAGGATTTGAAGCTAAGCAACCTGGTTCTGAGTCCCTGCTCACTCTATTTTATCTTGCAATTACCCACCATACGAGCAACACTAGGATGAATACTTCCAGGGACGAGTGACCCTACCTTCATGGAATTTACTACCTCACTGGGATGAAGAATGCTACAGGAATTCATTAAGTGACATGTGCCAATATTTATGGCGTATAGACAGAGGTCACAAACTGGGGAACCATAGATAAAATATGGATTGTGAATATGTTTTATTTGGCTCATATAATATTTTGAAATAGTTGAGCTAATGGTTTAAATGGAAAAATTTATATTAATATTCCAGATTTTCAACTTAAAAAAATAAACAAAAACAAAAAACCCTTAGGTTTAGAAACACGGTGCCCAAATTCCTTCATGAAACAATCAGATGACACTAAATCCTCTTTTGCTTGCTTTGATACCTGGCAGACATTCACACGAGCTATTCGCACCTATGCCTTTTTATCAGGTGCACGTCCCTCACTTACGTTACTTGCTTAGCCCTTGAGTTGAGCCCTACGTATATAGAGAGAATATATGTACTGGGTGTGAGGAGCCCTGGAGTCTTTGTGGAGGTCCCAGGAAACAAAATGTTATTTGCAATAAACTTCAAAAGAGGAGGGGGACAGGTAGTTGTAACAAGACTGAGGTGAGCCATCTGATTCCTTCTGGTACCCTAGTTTTCTGACACAATTTTGTGGTGACTACTAATTGACTGCAGTCAAAATATTCTTGCTGGACTAGTGAATATTGTTTATTCACTGAAGTATTGCTAATCTCATTTCTCTGAACTAGAAAGAAATCTCCCTCTTAAATATGTGCCACATGAAGATAGGAATTGTTTGTTCCGATAAATGTTATATTTCTAGAACTTAATACTGTGCCTGAAAGGCTGAAAAATTCAAAAGTGAGAGAGGGAGGAAGAGGAAGAGGGAGGAAGGGGATAGGAAGTGGGGTGTGAGGGTGGGGGAGAGAGAGAGAGAGAGAGGGAGAGAGAGAGAGAGAGAGACCACCTAACCATGACATCTAATGGATCACTTACTAAGAGCATTTTCCTTCACTTCTCAACTAAGCATGAATAATAATAGCTGCTGACCACATCCAAGAATAGTACAAGAACTTAGTGGGAATTGTAAGACTGCATAAACTCTCTTCATGTTCACTAAAGGTCAAATTTGTAACTTGTGTTAAGAATTAGGCAGAGCCACAATTTCTGAACATGTAGTCCCTACATTACCCACATCATAATGGAGCACTTGCTGGAAATGTAGACTTCCATGCCCCATCCCCGATCTAATGGCATATGGAAATTGCTGTTTATGCATACCGGGTAATTTCTTTATACACTAAACTTGGCACAGCAAATGTTGGTAGAACCACTGTTCAGTGGAGGAGAGGGCTTAGCAGCCAATGTTTTGAACTTAGAATCGCAAAATTCACACAATCCAATTCAATTCAGTTGAGAAGGAAATTATACAGTGGCTTTTGAATAAATGTCAAATCAGTCTGTCACTTCCCGATTAAGCTGAGTTTTTACCTGACTGGTGAGTGCTTTGTTAGCACAGGTTGATGTATTACCATGTATCTGCCAAAGCATCACCAGCATTCTTTGGACCCAAGACTAGTGAATCGGTCGTTTCATTTACTCATTTGTTATTAAACTGTTTCTTTTTCTCTTTTCTTTTCTCTTCTCTTCTCTTCTCTTCTCTTCTCTTCTCTTCTCTTCTCTTCTCTTCTCTTCTTTTTCTTTTCTTTCTTTTTTCTTTTTTTTAATTAAGAAGCATACTTTACTACAGAAGTTGCAAACTTTGGTTTTGTTTGCTGACGTTATGGTTTAAACGAATTTGCATGTCTTCGTGGGCGTGCTCTGCCCAGTCTGGCCACAGACTCCATTGTTTTCGATTATATTTCACCATGCTCTCGCACACACTTAAGCGTAACTCTACTCAATATGGCATCTCAAATCCAACAATTCTCACCACTTCCACATCTACTACCCTAGCCCAAGTCATTATTCTCTCTCAACTAATGTATTACTACAATCTAATTGCTGGTCATTCTGCTTCCCTGTTGCCCCCTTAACTATATATTCTCCATGCAAAGACGAGATGATACTGTGAACACAGCTCATCGGTCTCTCCTGGCTTCTCATCTTAACTGGAGTAAAAGCCTATATTCTTACCACAGGACTCATTAATGCTATTTACAAAATATGTGTAGCTCTCCGCTTAATGGATGTATGGTAGAATCGTGCTTCCTGTCCACATCTGTCCCTTCTCCAGACCCCCACCATCACTGAATGTGGCTATTTGACTATATATGTCCAATGACTTATTTGTAGAAGTGATGTGTCACTTCCACTCAAGGGAATTAACTGCTGAGAAGAGATACTTCAGAGATTTCTTTTCCTCTTCTACAATGACCAGCAATGTTCCTGATAGTGGCTGATCTGTACCCCTGGTTCCCAGGAGGAGGCTGACATGCTGTAGTCTCCAGACTAACTGTAGTAGACATGGTGTGAGCAAGAAAGAAACCTGTGGTGTCTTCAGCCACTAAGATTTTGGGGTTGTTTGTTAGTATAGCATGATTTTGCATATCCTGACTATTCCTCTGACTTTTATCTACAAGACCCTATATGATCTAACTTCCAGCTGCCTGTCTGACCTCTTCTGCCACCTCTTTTCCTCTTTCTCCCTCTCTTCTACTATACTTTCTGTCCTTGAGGATACCAGCTTTATGCCCAACTCAGGGCCTTTGCACTATATAAAATGCTTTATGGCTACATCTTTCCATGCTCTCTCACTTCATCCAGATCTTTGCTCAAATGTCTCCTTCTTAGGGAGAATGTCCTTACTACATGTCTAAAAGAGTGCCTCTTACCTTTTTAAAAAATGTTTTCTCTGTACCTTACATGATTTCATTTCATCATTTTACTTTCTGTCTCTAAAGCCAAAATGTAATCTCCTTGACGACAGGGTCATTATATTGTTCACAGATGTTTTCCCAGCACCTTTATTAGTGCCTGGAGTAGAGTAGATGATTACTAAACATTAGTCTTTGTGGAATGAATGAGTTTCTTTGGGCATATCACCTATCAGTTTTCTGATCTGAAAGTATGGATTAACAGGACCCTCAACCTACCCCATAAGGTTATGTTATACTGTTTAGAAGTATACAGCATAATGTGCTTTATTTTCTCTCACCATAATGATAGGTTAATTGTTTCTGTTTAAGGTGTCAAGAAAAAACATCCTTACAATATATTATGCATTTGGGATTAGTGACTTTGGCTTTTTTGTTCCTTGGGTATTTTACAGCCTCAATCTTGTTTGTTGCGTTGAAATAATTTCAGAAGGAACTATGAGAATCAGCATACATTGGATGGCTGCATGGGAAGTTGAAATCCTTCATTCTTTTCAGAGAAGAATCTGTTTATCATTTATCTTCGAGGCACTGGCAGAGTTTTGCTTTGTCATACAAAGTTTATTGATTCTTTTTGTAGTAGACTTGTTTGAAAATTAATTTGGAATTTAAGCAATGACCTTTTTGAGAAATAGTGAACATTTAATTTTTTATCCTGAGCCTTCTGAACGTTTGGTAATGGGGTATGAGTCACACTGAAATAGAAGCTTCATTTTCTACTCTGAATTTTACACAATACAGTTTTACCTATAAAAGAGAGCACATCTCAGTAAACTCTGGAAATATAAATTTATAATTTCCCCCTTCTTAGAATTGGCCATACAATACAATTACCATAAGAAGATTGCTTTAAACATGCAATTATAAATATGGCATGATTCTATAAATTATCTGTAATTTATTTATAAATCTTCTGCAAGGGCTAATGTTTAACACATGCACATATTTTTTTTTATATTCCCTTTCCCTTCAGTTCTGTCATATCATTAGATAAATATACTTAACGAGGGTTTATTATGGAAATAAAATAATCTAAACAGTATTGTATGGTCTACTGTATTATGAAAGAGTTATTTTAAAAGCCTATTAAAGTTCCTGCTTGGGCTTGTCCAAGTTCATGTGAGTGAGGAATGATAACCTAGAAGAAAATACCTATTTTGATTAGTCAATCAAATACATTTTCCTGTATTTTTCCTGAATTTTCAAATCAGCTCTTTTCTCCTTCTGATAATTCTTGTCTATAAGTCACAGTCAGATAAAACTGTAAGTCAAGAGAATAATTGCTTCTTCATAACACTGTCAGAGCCTTTTAAAAAGACTAGGTTGTGAGTCAGCTTTTTCATGTACTAAAAAAGCGGAAGAAACATATATTCCTTCTACAAAAGACTAAGGTCTAAGCATTAATTCATTTTTGAAAAAAGAAATGTGTTAAGAATATGTCGCTAGATTTTGCAAGTTGTGTATATCACAGGCAAATTTGAGGTGGTATTGTCGTAAAAGGGGTGTGTGTGCTTTCAACTTACTGACAATGGGGTGCTTTGGTTTTGATTTATAAAATGTTATTCCCCTCATAAATGAGGCGGAGGAACATTTATGACATTTTTGGATCTGAGAAGGGGCTTAGATGCCTAATCCCAATCTGTGTGACATGATTCACCCACCGTACAATGCTTTCCAAATAAAACAAACAAACATCAATCAAAATAACCTCCATGACTTGAGTTCTGGGATCCTATCCTAATCATCTCGGTATCCTTAGAACCGAAGCGTACTCTTCACCTACCAGCTGCTGAGTAAGATGCTGTATACAAAATGATATACAAGTGACCTATCACCAGAAAGGCAGGGAAATGAACATGGAGGAGGACTCAAAACAATTCTACTGTTTTATAGAAACCACACAACACACATGTACCTACATATACAAATAGAGATGATCCCTGACAAAGACGGAACAGGCAATGTTGGAAGTGTTTTAGGTTTATAACATAAACTGTACTGATATGTGTCTAATCCACAGGGTATTAGGCGTCCTGTAGTGACGGCATCTGGACAGGTGACGGTGTTTTTTCCATTACTTTTCACATAGTCTTTTAAAGATAACCTAAAAAAAACAGTTTTCAAGAAAACTCTCCTTTCTTAAAAAAGGGAAAAAAAAAAAACTTTTTTAAAGCAAAGGCTTTACCTCACCTGAAATAAAATCCTACTAAAAATCTCAACAACCCCAACATATAAAAACCATAAAAGTATAAGTAGAAAATCCCACTCTGCTTTTTTTTCCCCCTTACTCACCACATACGGTAGCCCCCATGGTAGTGTCCAAGGTCATTAAAAAGAACATTGGGGTTCCTAGTTAGAAAAGCAGAGACTCAGATCCATTCAAAATGGATAGTTTTAATTGTACCTGACAATGTGTGTGTGTGTGTGTGTGTGTGTGTGTGTGTGTGTATCAATGTTGCTTTCACTAAATAAACATATAATTATATATATAGTTTATAATATATAAGTTTAACAGTTTAAAGTTTAATACTAATGTACACATGTCTGGATCTATACAAATAAACTACTCTTGAACTGGTTGATAAGGACAAGTAAAAAAAGATAGGAACCATAATTTGGTTCCATATTGTGATTGTGGAAAACAAGGGGTGATATATTTTTCCTCTAGTGGACATATTTTCAGAATTGTGTATGGGGATTTATATGCACACCCTGTACCATTTATAACAGTGCTACAAATAACGAGGATTATGCTCATTAGCAAACATTGCTACTTTTCTGAAGGGAATGCTAGGCAGACATGGCTGAAATGAAAGTCTTTTTTAGACAGAAGAGACAAACCTGAAAATAGGAATCTATATCTTGGTCCTGTGACTTCAGTGCAGTGTTTCATCAACTAAGGAGGGGGGTTGGAGAGAGAGAGAGAGAGAGAGAGAGAGAGAGAGAGAGAGAGAGAGAGAGGATGCTTTCTGTAATATTGTACAAGCATCACAAAGAAATCTGATGTTCTTCTTAACCAGGCATAGCTATGATTTTGCCATCTAGTTTCTCAAACACATTTCTCAAATGTGAAGAACTTCCACTCTAAGAAACTAGGGCCACATGTAACAGGAGTGGAGGGAACCAAACCAAACAGTTCTTTAAAAAAAAACAAAACAAAACAAAAAAAACACGAAAAATGTTATTTATCTCTACCACTAAATTTGGACAACTAATTGACATGAAGAAAAGATAGCTTTTTATAAAGAATTAAAACTTAGTTGTCAAGTTGCCCTTCAATGTTCCGCAATCCCCATCTTACCCCATTTTCTCATTTGTATAGCTTGTGTTGTTGTGCTTGTGGTTATTTTTCTTAAGGGTAATTTTTGCTTCTAAATACTGAGAAAGAATAATCAGGTGCTTGAGAAGTGGTGTCTCTGTTCATCTCCCCACACGTGACTGCTTTCTGTCTGGTGCTTTGTCATGGTGCTTCCAGAGCAGACTTCCTCGGCTTCCTTTGTTATCCTTGCCTGATAAATAAACAGCACAAAATTACCGAACTTATTATGGTAATTGAGAGAGGGAAATGGAATGCTGAGCCTGCCCCCCTATCTATTACATTGCCATTGCGAAAGTTGGCTAAACCCGAGCTAGAGCTCAGATGCTAGTGCAACATCGGCTCCTCTCCTGTGCCCCCTTTTTTCCTACAGCTGCCCCCCCTCCGCGATGATTGTTTTCTGTCCATCTTGAGCTGGGTGTCAGTTCATTTAGATTTACATCAAGTAGTAAATTAAAATAATCACTCAGCAAACACTCTGAGCTCAGTTTTCCCTTTCAGTCAGGAGTTGCGCAAGCTGCTTGAAGCATTCAAGCAGAAAATATTGCTGTCTAGATATTTGTCCTCTGGGTGATAAAGGAGGCATTGTCTTGGGACCCACTCAGGCCTCGGAGCCTATCGTCGCGGTGCATCACAGCTGTGAAGTGCGCTTTGTTATGTGTCTGAGGACTCGGGTTCAGGACCTTGTTTTTCTTGAAATACCAGACTGATCAGAGCTGCATATGTTCGGGGGAAAGCAGGGGTCGGTGGTTCTCTGTCCACATTTTTACTAGATTATTCTTGGAAAGAACTCTGGGAAAATACCCTGCAGCCTAAACCATCCCAAGAGTTTTGCTTTGTTTTAATTCGTTTTCTTTCTCTTTCTTACATCTTTCCTTTTATTCTCTCCTCCATATTCTGCATTGTTACAGCTCTAGAAAATGCTGGAGTTTATTTATCTGCATGAGTCAGAAACAAAGGCTTATGGCACTGCTTTGAACCCGGTGCCATAATGTACCAAGTTATAAACCTGTTTCTTTGTGTTCTCATTACAGCACATCTCTCTGCCCATTTAGAAATCAAAATGCAGAGTTCAATCACCTGGGATGAAATATAGAATGGGCTAAAGAGGTTTTACACTATTTGTAAATGATCAGTGGAATCTTAAAACAAAACAAGGAGTTGATGTAGGTAAATGAATCAGAATTTTTGCTCTGAATGAGATTTAAAAAAAAAGATGAAAATTATCATTTGTAAATCTCTAAGCCATTACATTCTTATTTCTGATTTTTTGTAGGTGTGTTACTGCTAAGAGTGTTTGAAGGAGTGAAATATTTGTTGCTCTAAGTAGTGAGAGGAAAACATCAGATGATGAGGAGTGTGGTGGGAGGCATCCGAATGAAAACTGGAATTTTTAGTCAGTTATCTGAATTCTTCCAAATAGTTCCACATGCTTGGCTAATTGACTGCTATTATCAATTTTTTGGCCAGATATTTGGCTCTGTGTTGTATATGTATTAAAGCCAAGGTATCGATAGCAAATGTAATATTTGATATATTCCTTATTTCTCTATTATGACTAAATATATACCTTCAATTATAAAATTCTCCACTTGTACACAGAAAAGAAAGTACTGTAATTAGCAAAAAAATGAAATAAATGGGATGGACACATACGTATTTATGCAGACATACATATGGTAACACACATGATTTCCTCATAAATGAATTATTTCATATTCCTGAGTTTAAATGCATTCCCCTTGGGGGTGTTCTCACTCGGTGGTGATTGGAGCTGTGACTCTCTCTCTATGACCCCCTCCCTATGACCTCAACACAACCAGCTATAAAGCTCACCCCTTAGACCACAGGATCTTTCCATAAGGTTGTATCTAGAAGAACCGGAGGTGAGATTGCACTGGCAATGCTGGGCCCTCAGATTATGCCATGGCCTGTGAAAATAAATGGAAAGAATCATGAGGCCATAGAAAAAAATCATAGATTGATTCCAGTCATATGTTGTGGTTTGTAATGGTTTGTGCCTGGTAAGTATCAGTTTATTTAGTTCATAAATATAAGTCGAAGGAGCCAAACCAGAATTTTGGTTCTGATTTGCTGGGACTCCAGAGTCAGGGAGCCTTGTTTGAGTCTCTGTTCTACCAATGATAACCGAGTAACCTTGAGCAAGTTACCTAATTGCGCTAGGGCCTCCATTTCTCCATTTCTACAATGGGAATATGACTGATATGCCCCTCATTTGGTTGTTAAAATTATTTAATGAATAATGTACATTTAATGCTTATAATGGTGTCTGGCATATAGCTAATCAACAAATAGTTTATAATAATAGTGATAATGATAATAATCCCCACAGCAAGTATACGGGTAATCCTAAACCCAGAGACCACAACTTGGATAGGTTAGATTTGTCCTAGGTTTTCTAAGGTTGTGTATACGTCACAATCAGGTTGTCCTGAATTAGAATCTCTGTTCTGCTATTAACTAACTGTGTGCATGGAAAACTTACTTAACTTCTCTAGGTTTTTTTCTCTATGTAACAAGATAATAACTATCTCATAGGGTTGTTCTGAATATGAAAGTAGATAGTGCACATAAATTGCTTAGCACAATACATAACCAACAGGGCTGCCCCAAAGGTATGCAGGATCCAGGGCAAAAAAAAAAAAAAAAAAAAGTATATATATATAACATTACAAAACTCAAGGGCCAATCATTGAAAATTCAGAAAAATGAGTAGAGAAGAAAAAGAGAAAAATTTGGAATTTTTTCTTGTGCAATCAATGTATATAAAAATCTTTCAGTGTCCAGGCATCATTTCTTCCTGTTCAGGTACAAGAATCCTCTCTTCATGTTTTTTTATTTTGTTTTTTATCTTTAAGATTTACTATTTCTCACTAAAATCAACCACCACTATGAGAAAAATATAGCAATGTTGTTATTACTTATAATGCCATGAGTGTTCGGAACCTGTATATGTGGAAACAATATAGACCTCTTGTTCCTGCAGTTTCCGAGAACCATTTTTTAGTGCTAGTTACAACATTACTTAGGTCACCTCATCTTCCACTATACTGACCATGAATACTGGTTTCCAATAATTCTCTCAAAAGTTGTTTCTGTGCACAACTGTAAGTCTTGCCCAGAGTAAGTCAAAAAAAAAGAAAAGAAAAAAAAAAAGGAAAGAATACCTTGTTTCCTGATCGTGGTAAGTTTACATTCAAAATTCTATAGTATATATGTAGAATGATACATCTTCCAACAATACTTTTTAGGCTACAATCATTGCATCCCTGGAATATTATCTTTCAATGTCTGTACCCCTGCCCTCCACATACTTCCACCAACGGGCAGGTAAACAAGGAGTAAGGGGCTGGGGTAATGGTTCCATCTATATAAGAAATGTCTGTCCTTTGATCAGCATGGCTTAAACCTACTTGCTTTCGTAAGATGTGACCAAATTAATGAATCAAGATATCAATGGGAAGGACCCACTGGCACTGTGGCGCAATGCTCTGGGAAGCCCTGAGAGGAGGAAGTTGCAGCCACCCGGAGCACTGGCTGACACCTGGCGCAGAGCCACGTGATTTCTCTGAATGCCCATAATGATTAGTACAGTGGATAAACGACATCTGTACTCATCCCCACTACCCGCAGGCACGGTAGCCTGAAGGGAGCATTGTGGTTGGTCAGCACATGGGTGGATGAGAGTTAACAAATGGGCCACATACACGGCGCAAGCCAAAGGTTGGCAGAGGACTGTGGGTAGCCTAGAGTCCTAATCTTCTCCTGTGTCTTACTTGAGAGTCGTATAAAATCAGCATGTCAGCACCATCTGACATGATACCCCAAAAGAAATACTGCACTGAAATCCATTCACCTGGCCACTCTCTTGTAACTGGCTGGCCATGTAGTCCCAGAGCAGCCCAGGAGGACCCCCTAGATTCAAACCCCAGAGCTCCTGGAGCATCTGATTGACCCGATGATTGCAGAAGGGAGGTCATAACTCACCAAATGAGAGAAACAGGTTAGGACTCAAAAGTATCCCAATCTGGGCTCAGGTTGATCTGCTAACATGGCCAGAGAGAGACTTAGAGAAAATTTGAGAAAGTCACTCCATGGATAGAATAGGATTTTCTTGTTGGGTAGGGAAGGAGAAGGAGGAAAAAGAATTGGTGTAGGAGGCAGAGATAACAGCCTTAGCAAAAGAAGGAGGAATGTAAATAGCCTTGTTGTTGGAAATGCCAGGAGCGGGAGTTGGGCTTGGGGGGGGGGGGGGGGCTGTTGAGGCCCTGATATAGATGCAGACAGAGACTAGAGGTGAAAATGAGAAGTTAAGTTGAGGCCAGGTTTTGAAGAACTGTGAGTACAAACTATATCCCTGTAAGTTTTAGGGGTCTATTTTATGCCAGGCTCTGGGCATTGGAGATATTATTCCTGGTTTGGAGGGAGGAGGGTCGATTGTTGAAAGATTTTCAAGTAATATAGTGATCTGTGTTTTAGAAAGATTCCTCTGGCAGAACTTTCAGGGTTGGATAACAGTGGCAGAAGCCACAGAGATTATTCAGGAGCCACAGAATTACTTCAGGGAAGATGTGAAGACAACCTCAATTAGGGTAGCAGAACAATGGACAGGAGGGGATCATTCCAGATTCTTATAAAGTCAGCAGACTGGGGACTAACTGGATGAATGCTGGAGGAATAGATTGGCCATTTGGCGTTACAATAACTATGAGATTTACTCATTCAGTCAGTCCATGAAATTTTGTAGAGTGGTGTGTCCCCAGGTGCCAGGTCCTGTGCAGGAAATACAGGAGGAGCAGGGCTGGTGGGGATGGGCTCTCTCAGTAGGAAGATCACCAGTATGTTAAATATGCAGACTGCTGGGCCTCTCTCTTAGGTGTCATGGGTTCTGGAGCTCAGGGACTTGTGTTTTTAACCATCTGAAGTAACACTTTTCATCAGGAAAGTTTTGGAGACACTGTGCAAAGAGAACACATTTGTTTCTGGATGCATGGAGATAATGTACATAGAGAGAAAGTATGTAAGAATGCCTATCGAGAGGATCCTACTACGCACACACGAACATCAGAGGCAGGTAAAAAGAGGTTTGCTAAGCTACTCTATGAGGAAAAACAAAGAAACAGGAGCTAAAAAAATAAGAAATAAACTCTCCAGAGCGTACCTCTTTCTAGATCTAAGAAATGGAGCTGGAGACCTCTGCCAACAGGGATGTCTCATTCGTTGATTGAAAGATTGGTTCAGCCTCCCATCTAAATCTGGCTTCAGGCTTTAGCATCGATTATGGTGATTAATACTGTAATTCTTGGTTTTGCAGTGCAGTGCCTGCCTGCATAGAAGCCCACACGAGGCTGATCTGCTGCTCCACTGGAAAGCCAATCCTGATGAAGGCAAAGACCTTCTGACGGGAGGGTGGAAAAGAGTTAGAAGATGATTGTGTATTTCCTGCAATGCTCGCTGTTCTCATTAAAACTGTGGAGCAGGTGCAATTGGATTTTGTTGTACTCCATAACCAGGATGCTTGTGTTACCTGTGCAATCCTCCACCACTGCGAACCACAGCATACACACACTACCCCATGCAGGCCAAAACCTCAAGTACCTGGGTTGTTCCTGGTTTCTCTATCTAAGATCTAGTTCTCTTTCTCTGAGTCCCATTTATCTTTTTTTTTTCCCTAAAGGCGACACTGTTTTTATCTGACTACTTGATTTTTGTCAGTTTTAGTGCATTGTAACAGCTTAGTGTTTCATCTGACCCAGCTAATGTGCACTTTAATAAAATACTTTTGCAGAGACAGTGTCTAAAACTAAAAAGGTAACTTTAATGATGAAATTTCTGATAAGAACAGATATTTTGTTTAGATGGGGAGAAACTAATTAACCAGGACAAGCAGAGGCTGATTAATGTTTAGGGAACAGTTCTTTAAAAAAAAAAAAAATTATAGACTCCAAATATCAATGCAGGCAGTAACCATTTCTTTATTGGACCATTAGGACATTTAAATGAGATAACATATAAAGCTCCAGCTGTAGGACTTGAAATTCAATAAATTCTTTTTTTTTTTTTTTTTTACTTGCACCCTCATCCTCTTCTTTGTGGATGCGGGTTGCCCTGTTATCCTTTGCTGTGTATTTCTCCCAGGTTATTCAGCTAATAATTCTATTTAATTCCAAACATATAGAATATGAAGAAGGAACTGAGTGTCACGCCTTAGAGCTGGGGATTTATATATATTATCTTATTAAAATGTTGGCAAACAGTTCTGTAAAGACTAGCCTAGTTAACTAGACCTACAAAGTTAACTAGACTTATCGTGGTGATCATTTTGCAATACATACAAATAGCAAATCATTATGTTGTACAGCTGAAACTAATGTGTGTTATAGGTCAATTATACTTCAATAAAAAGAAGTTATAAAAATATAATAGAAGCAGTGCTATGTGGTATAATTAAGGTGAGGATTCTAGAACAATCATGTTTGGAGGAATGACATATTGTTCTTATGATAATAAGTAACTTACTGGCTTTTAAAAACAATCAACCAAGCTTGACTGAATTTTTGATATCTGGAGAACCTTAAAAATGTGGAATTTTGCGCCAGATTGGCATTAGTGTGCACCAGATTGTCCCTCCCTCATTTTTGCAAGCACCTAACATATCATACTCTCCTCTGTATGAAATAAATACACTATGAGTAAAATGCTCAAGTTTTAGAGCATGGATATTTTGATATCGCTGTGGTTGTTCAGATGCCTTTTTCCCTCATTACCTTTCTGTTTCTCAGGGGTGTTCTGAATAGTGGAGGGTTGTCAAAGAACTTTGTGCTGGTGGAATAAAGTTAAGCTACCATGCTTTCCTGTTCAACACTGACTCAAAGTGAATGTATATGCTATGCATTGGAAATGCTGTCAACAGCATTCTGGCCCTTTGTAGGTACTCAAATCACTAACCTTGACAAAGAAAAAGTTTGTGAACCTCCTTTTCAGAGGTTCTGTCTCTGATATTTCAGAACCATTCAATTATAATTCTGATGCTTCCTTTTATGTGGCAGTCATGGATTGTCAGCAAGGATAGAATTAAGAGAGGCAAGCCTCATGCCTAAGGATCTCTTTTTCTTTTGTTCATGGCGACAAATGACAGCCTTAAAGATATTTATCCTGATTCCTTACTGTCCCTATGCAGGTAAAAACTTCCATTGAAGTCAAACAAGCTTCATTGAAGTTAATGGGAAGTAACGCCCTTGAAGGGAAGGGAGAACTAGGGTGATTAATTTTAATTAGCCAAACGTAAACAAGCATGTGTCTACAAGTAGCGACAGGGAAGAGGATGCTTGTAACTCCTAACTTAGCTTTAGGAGTCCAGGTATGGCAATTTTGTAGAGAATCAGCTAGAACTATTTCAACCCAGAAATGCAAGAATGGTCATAAAGAATAATTTCCGTTCTCCATAGGTGTGTCTCTGAGATATACCCTCAAACATTAATTCAATAGAAACTACTAAAATATTACCACATGCCAAATACTTTTTAGTTGTTGGGAATAGAAAAATGAATACAACTCGCTGCCCATGTGGATGTAACATTCAGGCTCTGGCAAAAGATCAGTACAAAATTTTGGTACATGTCATTTATTTGTGTCTCCATCATTTATTCATTCATTCATTCATCCAAGAAATATTGAACAGATGCCTTCTAAGGTTTTTTTCTTTTTTTTTTTTTTTTGCATGTTGCTATAACAGGAATGTGCAAAGTACTCTTGGAATCCAGTGGAATAATCATTTGATTTGGCATGGAAATGTGAGTTATAATCAATGGGAGTCTTCTCAGAGATAGTGTCGCTTGATCTCAGTTTCACAAGAACAGTGTTTAGTTGGGCAAAGAAAAAAGAGAAAGATATAAGTCATAGGAACTCTGTAAGGGAAAGTATGGAAGCTTAGAACTCAGGGCATTTTCAGAAAAAATATGAACTTCTCCATGGCTTGACTGAAAAGGTCAGCAAACTATAGCCCACAAGCCAAATCCAGATTATCGTTTATTTTTGTACAGACCATGAGCTACAGATGTTTTTAAAAATTTTAAATTTGAAAACAAATCAAAAGAAGACTATTTTGTGACATGTGAAAAATATGTGAAATTCAAATTTCAGTTTCCATGAATAAAGTTTTATTGGAACACAGCAACAGCCATTCACTTTCATATGACAATGGCTACTTTTGCACTACACAACAGAGTTGGATGGTAGCTACAGAGACTGCATAGCTCACACAGCCTGAAATATTTACTGTCTGGCCCTTTCAAGAAAAAGCTCGTCAGCACCTACTCTAGTATATAAGGTGCTGGTAGACTGAGACCAAATTGTGATGAACATTAAATATTATTTGAATGAATTGGGATTTCATCTTGTGGGGACTGGTAAAGACAAAAGTTTAAGTGTTTATCTTTATGTTATAAAAATAACTTTTTGATGAATTTAGCATACATTAAGTTAATGAAATTTTCCATTCAAACATAAATGCCACATGATCACAAACCATAGTTGGGATACCTAGCAAATTTTAACAGTTCCTTAAAGACAATTAAGAGGTAGTTCAGATGTGTCTCAAGACCAATAGCTCAAAGATCAAAAAATGAGTTTTATGTTTCGCAAGTTCCCAAAGTGACTACTTGGCAGACAGTTTCCTGAGGAGGAAAGTCAGACATTACTATATGGCTTAATGACTAAAGACCGAAAAGAAAAAAGAAATAAAAAAAAAAGTCATTTGATTTAAGCCATTGTTTACTTTTTGAATAGGAAATACACCTTTTTTAATGCCAAAAAATGTTACGGTCCATTTTGCATGACAACAGTTATATGCACGTAAGAATATCCATAATGAAATCATACATTTTTAATTAATTTAAATTGAAGCTACCTTAGTAGACACACAAGTAGTAGTACTAATATTTGTAAACCTTATCCAGTCTTTTGAATACTATTTGGTGAATGGGGTTTCACAAACGTCAAAAAACTGAGGGAAACTAAATATTCATGGTAAAAAGGCAAGGAATCAACAAATATAGATCATATGCGATAGAATAATTTTGACTAAAGTGATTAATAAATTAACTCATATGCATTTTGCTTGTGTAATTTATTTATATCCTTCAAATAAAAAAAAAATGCCAAAGAAAAACAAGTTTGGTTAAAAAAACATCGAAAACAAACAATTTGGTTAATCATGTACTGTGTAACTTTTAGACCTGATTGATTCCTTCTAACAGTTAATTCCTTGAACAGTTAATTGATTTATCTTCGGATAAAGAAAGGTCAGGCTAAAAATTCACCCATATCACACCCTCTTTTTGGGTTCTAGTTCTAACCTCTTCATTTAACTTTTATCCAGATAAATTCTAAAACTAACTCAGAGATCACTTGCAGAACAGGTCCAATAATACTAATCTTTTGCAATGCAAGGAAAAGTAGATAGCTTGTTCCTAAGAGCTTAGGAGATACCTGGAAAATGAAAGATAAAAAAAAGTCTTGGCAGCAGACTGATAGATTGATGATGTCATCAAAGTTAATCATGCCACAGGAGCCCTCAACCACACAATCACAAAACAACCACGGAAAATACAATACTCTGGCTTTCTCTTTAGAAAATTCAGCTGAATCCAGCTTAAAACTGCATTTAGCGAATCTTCTAACATTTTGACTGAGGGGTGATCCAGAGGTCACCTTTGAGGTCACCAGTAGGGCAATGTGATGAAACTTCCATTTCACTGTCAGCCATGCATTTGAATGAAGTTCTTTTTTATAGGCAGAGTAAGAGTGAAAGGCCAGTAGGGATACCCTCGGTTGTCAATTACTGAATGTTTTATGTCTTGAGTCACTGGCCCTAGAACCTGAAGAACTCTTTCTGTTTGTTTGTTAAGAATTGACCCAAGATCCTTACTTTAACCCCAGAATACACAGTAAACTTCACAGTTACTATTTCTGTTAGAGCTATCATTACTACTCCCTATGCCGTTCTATTTACAGATTGCTTTTAACATTTTTATTATCATCATCACCTCTAATCTCATTTGATTTTCCACAATAGTCCTCTATTGGAATTTCCATTTAACACATGAAAAGCACATTTGGTCATTTATTTTAAAGACTGCAAATCCGACATTTTGTCTATTTCAATACAGGACATTTTTGAAAGTCAAGAGAATCCAACTGTCTTCTTAATTATGTCTCTGCCTACGGTGTATGTTATAGCTAAATAAAAGAGATTTGGTCAGGCCATGCCGCTATCTGATCACTTTACTCCTCGCTGGACGTTAAAGCAAAGATGGTCTAATAACAGTTTGGTTGGTTAATAGGCAATTCAGTCCAGAGAAATTAATATAGTTTATAGCTAGTCAGATGAATTACAGGTAATACAGGGTTAGGAAACTGAATCAAACGCATCAAATTAGAAATTCGACAAATATCCATTAGGGACTTTTTATAGACAAGGCATTATGCTAGGCACTGAAAGACTGATAATAAATAAGATAGTGCTTTTATCTTCAAGATGTTTACAAACCCATTGAAAGAAATGTTTAATTTATTGAAGCTCATACATGTAGAACATTTTCACTGAGCCTACATTCTAATCTAAGCAATTTCAGAAAAAAAAGTAAAAAAGACTACTACATTCAAAACTGAACCGAGTCTATATGATAACTATGATAAATATGTGGTTATAATATTCTCTGAATTAAACCTTAAGTGAAAACTTTACACGCCTACAACATCCCATCACAAAAGACTCATCAAACCCCACGAAGAGTTCTAAGCATCCTTTGCTTAAAAAGAAAATCAGTTCAAGACTTTATGGCGAATGAGAACTAGTTTTTCAATCAGAATACCTGGATCTAATCCTGGCTTTGCCATAAACTACTTTGATCTTTGATCTTAGTTAAGTTACTTAACCTCATCTTAAAATGATGCTGGAGTTGGGATAGATATTAAACTAAAGCTTCTTTCACCTTAAAACCTCCATTACTTTATAAGTGTGTTGAATTATTAATAGTATAATATTATGAGATCTATGTATACACTAGTCCCACCCATTAAATAATGACCCCACTATTCACTTTTGACTACAGAAGGCAAACAATATAAAACTTTCTTAGAACTATGGATTGAATTCCTTAGATTTGCTGACAGTTCTCTTATACCCTGGTAATGGGTATAAGTGACTCTTTTTCATTATTGTATACTTTAGAATAGATGATGATGGAAATGCTGAAAACCATCACATTGTGGAGGAGGGTGGAAAAATGAAGAAACGTATAGAAAGGCTTTATTTTTCAATTTGTAATGAGATCATTTTAGCCATTCTGCTGGGCCTTTTCCATTAAGCACCTCAAATCAGAGTAACACATGCGTGTGTACTTTTGGAAAATTTCCTTTTAAGAAAGATCCATGACATATTTTATTGAAATGGAAATATAAAAATAGATAACTATTCAATTAAAACGTAGTCCTAATGAATATTTACTAAAGAATCATAAAGTATTGCATTGCTTCCTAAGAAGGCTTATAAGGATTTTCAACTTTGTTCAGCTTAGTTCTTTGTTGGAGGCAGAATGGTTGTGGAATATCACCAAGAGCTCTAACCCTAGGAGCTCAAAGGAGTCTTTATCTCAATTGCTTTTAAACAGCATTAGGCGTGCCTATCCAGAGGAACCAAGGTGAAGGATCTTGAGTGGATTGACTGCTGGGGCCCCCACTGATCATTCCTACTGTGATACACTTCAATGCCAGCCCACAACAAGAAGCTGGGATTGGATTGAGAGAAAATATAAGCTCTAAATGGAGTTTTACTGTGAAACAAAACACCTGTCTTTCATCCCAAGCTAAATTGACAAGCAATAATTTAGTTGTCTAAACTGAGAGCTTTCAGGATTCCAAACTGCATAATGTCAAAAGACAATGTATACAGTTGCATTTGGATGGTTCAAAGGTAGAATGCCATGTAGGCAAACATATTAAATGACTAGTCTTCCTCTCTCTCCCTCTAGTTCCTTCTTCTGTCCTCTCTGCCTTCCTTTGCTGCTTTTTCTTTCTGTTTGGGAGCAGGGAGTGGGTGAGAAGTATGGGGTAGGGTAGAGGAGGTTGTGACTAACTTGAAACTGGGGAGGTGGAGTGCAACAAAGGAAGTCCGAAATCTAAAAAAACAAAACAAAAACAAAACATTTTCCTCTCTTGTGCTTTCCACTAGGTAAGCAATTCCTGTGATCAGCTGAACTAATCAGAGATTAAATGGAAGAAAGGAAATAAAGAATATTTGGGTTCTTCAAAATAAAGAATATTTGAATGAGAATACCAACTTCCTACTGCCTCCCTACATAAATGCAAAATAATGTAACCTGGATTTTGTAGTAACTTTTCCCACACAAATTATTCTGATTCCTTTATCTTCCACTTAAGTTGTGTTTCTTAAATTCTGGGTACCTGGCATTCAAGCTTCCACATTTAGACCCTTACACTTGACTAAATTTCACACTTCTCCCTCAAAAATTTTGGGATAAATAGTAAAAATAACCATGGCTTTTGTTTCCCATAAACTAAGAGTACATATAAGGTCAGACAATTAAGTTCACGAAATCATCCTAGAAAAAGTGCTACATACCGGTACCTCCTTGCTGAATATCACTGTGGTCACCTTTGAAGTACTCACCCTGGGAAGCTATGCACCAATGCCAGTGCCTCATCCACCCTTCAAAGCAATTTTGGAACTCTTTCTGGAATGGCCGTCAGACTGTCCTTGTATTACCCTTGATGTCCTGAATGTCATCAAAATATCTTCCTTCTTCCTTTATCTTCAGGTAAAGAAAGAAGTCATTGGGTGACCAGATCAGGTGAGTAGGGAGGGTGTTCTAAATCAGTTATCTGTTTACTGGCTAAAAACTCCCTCACAGACAGTGCCCTGTGAGCTGGTGCATTGTCATGATGCAAGAGCCATGAATTGTTAGCGAAAAGTTCAGGTCATTTTCATCTAAATTTTCACACAGCATTTTCAGCACTACCAAATAGTAAACTTGGCTAATTGTTTGTCCAGTTGGTACAAATTCATAATAAATAACCCCTCTATTATAAAAAATGGTTAGCAGCATCGGTTCAACAAGTTTGCGAACTTAATTGTCAGTCCTTTATACACATATACTTGGCTTTTTGTTTTGCAGATTCACATGCTATCCCTTTTCTGTTCTCTGTTCCACAAGAGCAAATGGAGGAAGTAGGGTTGTTTAACAAAATGAAACAGATGCTACAAAAGTAGCCAGTTAGTTGTCTGCAGAGATATCTGATTGGACTCTGCCAGCTGTCAACTAGCATTTCTATGTTTTCTTGATAAAGTGGTATTTGCTTTTCTGGACTACCATTGGTTGAGATGTTTAGTGTAATGAATGCTAAACTGAGCCTAGATCATTTTTTAAATCATAGCTTCAGGCTTAACAGCCCTTTAAGTGAATTGTATAAACAAGATAGCTGTTAATTCTCAATCAATGTATTGTTAATCATCAAATAGTATTAAAAAAGGAACTGTTTTTAAAAAGCTCAATAAACTCTATTAAAGTTAACAAATTATCCATTCAGAGGTTATTTGCTCATTCAGAGAGTGTAAAGATTTTAATAGAATTATATTTGAAGACACATATTCCTAAATTGAGTGGTCTAATAACTGATATACATATAGAGAGTGACAAAAAAATGTATACACATTTTAAGAAAGGAAAACTGTATTAAAATGGTAATACTTAATATATACCAATAACAAAAGATGAATACAAGTCACATTTGACTTCTGCAAAATATAGGAGGTTCTCAAAGCGGTTACCATCATAATCCAGACACTTCTGATTACGGCAAACTACTGCTTGAGCAACATTGACCAAAGTGTCCACTTGTATACATTTTTTGGCACCCCAGGTGTGTGTGTATATATGTATTTATATATACAGACACACATATATATGTATATATACAGACACACATATATATACACAGACACATACATATTTGTCTTCACAAATTAGTAAGGCCTCTAAATCTATGAGTCTGTTTCTATTCTGTTTGTTTGTTTTGTTTTATATTTTTTAGATTCCACAGATAAGTAAAATCATATGGTATTTGTCTTTCTCTGTCTGACTTATTTCACTTAGCATAATACCCTCCCTCAAGAAATTAGTAACTATTATAACCTTAAATCTGTAGTCATTAATAAAAATGAAAAATATATCCCACGGTGAGTTCCATGTGTCTGTAGGTGACTGACACCCCACTAGCAAGCATTGCACCAATTTCCTGTTAGAAAGTTAAGTATGGTAAAAACTAGAAAAGCATGTGTAATGTTTCCTATAATATATATGCAATAATTTAAAATTCATCTACAATTTCATAGTCTGAACCCCCGTGAGCAGTCTAATGATCCTAGCTTACCCTATCTCTTCCACTGGAATGCACGTCTATCTCACTTGTTCATACGATTCTAGCACAGTGCCTGGCATACAGTAAGCAATAAATACATATTTATTTTATGAATGAGCAAGTGAAGGTGAGGGATGTAAAGAGATATTAAGGTTAATGACATTTGTTAACTTTTATTCAATCTCGACATTAAGCTGTATACTTTGTACCTATTATCTCATGTAACCCTAATAACTTTACTCAGTAGGTGGTATTATTTTCATATGTAAAATTTAATTTGATATTTATTTATATATGAATGTATATACAAGTAAATATTTATTATTCTTACATTTAATTAATTTAATTTAATATAATTGATCATATATGTTTAATATATCATGACCATATTTTAAGAAGTCAAATAATAACAAAACGTTTACAATAGTAGCTATTTTACTCCCTGAGGTCAGGTTCTTCAGAGGAGCATTCTTTAGTCTCTCTTCTGGGGACATCATGATGCCTGGATGCCAAACAAATGAATGGGTGAAAAATTCAGGCTGTGTCTTTAGAATGGAGGTAATAGTATACGTGTGTTGAAAAAATGAGACTTTATCAACTAGATAGTGATAAAGAGGGACAGTATTGTAAGTCAAAGGAAAAGCAAGTACAAATCTTGGAAATGTGGAAGTGGCTGATGTGTTTGTGCAGCTGAGAACATACGTAAGACGCATGTGTGTTGCGTAGATGGAAGGGAATGGCGATATCAGGAAATAAAGCTGGAAAGATGATCTCAGACTGTGGCATGAAGGTCTTATAGTGAAAGTCTGAAGAATTTGTATTCTGTCCTGTATGTGGAAAGCCAAACAAAAGCTGAAAGAGGCATCAGTCTGTATTTTAGAAAGATTAGGCCACACTGGGGAGCATGGCTTGAGGAGGGAAGGAAGCAGAGTTCAGTCAGTGCACTAGAGGAGGGATTTGCAGTCATCCAAACAGTAGGCAATGAAGACCTGAATTGATGGAGTCACTGTGGTTCCTGACCATGCCCTGCCCAACAGCCCAACTCTCACCCTGCATCGGTGATGGAATTCCAATTATGTGGGCATCCTCGTCTCAGTGAGGCACCACATCTCCAGTTCAGGAATAAAACCTGATTAGTCTAAGGCAGCTGTGGAAAATACACTTAATTTGCTAATAATTGGCTGAGGGGTGTGCATGTGACACAGCGATGGGATGTGAAGGGAATTTTGCTGGGAGCATTTGAAAATGTTTCTTTCCTTTTATAAAGAGATACTGGGCTGGACAGCTCCTTCCACTGGATATTTTCATGCTCCAATGTGATATTGTAAACTGTGGCAAAATTCTAACCATGTGGGAGAGTGGAACGAAAGAATCTGGGCTTTTTATGACATTGTTGAACTGCTGAGTTAATTAATCCTATTCTTCCTATTGTAAAAGATAATAAACTTTTATTTATCCAAACTGGAACCACTTACCCTTCTCCTCCTCCTGCTGCTGCTGCTGCTGCTACAAATAATACCATGCATTTGGGAATATTACCATGTGCCAAGCACCCTCTAAGAAAATTACCTACAAAGTAGATTCCATTGTAATCCCTATTCTGTATATGGTGGCATAAACTCAGTAAATTTAAGTTGTTTTCTGAAGGTCACATAGCTACGGAGGGGCAGGGCCAGTGAGACTTTCAATCCCCATCCACATCTAGACTATAAACTTTAAGCACAATGCTACATTACCTCTTAAGGTATGAGGTTAGAGAAAGGCAGGATGGAACTTTGAAGAATGTCTAAGAGATTATATCTATATCTATATGCTTAGGTACGTGGTATATTGGATAATAGACAAGGTACCAAAGGTAATTACAAGCATTTGTTTAAAAAAAACTCAGTGACATGATGAATGCTGGTAAGATTAACTGAGGCTGGGACTAAAAGCAGAGGTAAAGGGTTAAGAAATAGAAATGCTACATAGCTGAGTTTGGGACCTCAGAAGAGTGCCTGGAATATGTTCAGTAGGCAGTTGGGAATGTCACACTGGGATTTTAGTTGCTATAGCATTGCTTTGACTGGGGTGGGTGCTTAGTAAATGCTTGTGTAATAAAGCCAACTGTTGTGCGGGAGACCCTGCTCGCTGCGCCATTTGTCAGGTGGGGAGGCCTGCGGGGTCTCTGCTCCCGTTCCCCATACAAGAACGCAGGATATGGTGAGGCCAAAAAGGAACACCCATGGAGCCATAGATGGGGGAGTCATACCACTATATTCTCGCTGGTGGCTGGGTTGGAGAAACAGGAAACAGGAGCCATACAATTCTCAACCCTCATTGCTCCGCTTGCAGGCTCAGCCACCATCTTCTTGCTAGCCCCCATTTTTCTCCTAGCGTAGCCACAGCAGTTATATTAGTGGCCAATGGCTCACTGGTTACAGCTGACGGCCAACTAGCCACAGCTGATGGCCATCCAATCACAGTTGATGGCCATTTAAGAGAGAGAGAGAGAGAGAGAGAGTATATATATATATATATATATATATATATATATATATATGTATGTATGTATGTATGTATGTATGTATATGTATATGTATATGTATATATATATACACACACATATATATATACTCTATAGAGTATACACACACACACACACATATATATATAGAGAGAGAGAGCGAGAGAGAGAAAGAGAGAGAATATATATACATATACTCTTTCCCCTGCTTCCTACTTCCACCACCTCCCTTAGACAGATATATAATCAAACATTTATGTAATAAGGAGAGAGAGAATATAAAATATGCCAGCTGACTGGAGCTTGCTTAGTCTAATGTAGCTAATAAATAGCAATGATGAAATCTTTTATCTTCAAAAGATTCATTGGTTATATATTTCACCAGTGCATTTTCAAATATGAATTCAGAGTCAAATACAAATCATAAATATTTCTATTCCTCCGCTGGTATTTTCAGTTGTCTAACTCACAATTAGATCACCCCACAAGGTAGTTTTTCAAGGGCTTTGTGTATTTTTTTCTCTGAAAGCATTAACAGCAAGGGTCAACAGTCATATGATGCCTTTGGAATGACAACCGAGTGACAACACATTGCACTGATGTGTCTGTTGCCATCCACGTGTTTTAGGTGCATGTGGCAGAGATGTCAGTGAGACAACCAAGCACTGTGCTCTTGAACAGAAAAGTGTTTTCTTGCAGTGAGCTAATTTTTTGCAGTAATAGAGTCAAATCGAGGGGGAAATAGCTTGTTTTAGCAGTGAGACACTTAGCCAAGCCTCAGGGGTGACAACACAGTGAGAATCAACTACTACTGATAGAAAACAAAAAATGAAGAAAAAAATGAGTCAGCCAACTGCTTTGTCCATTTAGTCATTTATTTCAGTCTTTTTGGCATTGATGCATTATTTGTTGATCATCTCCCGAGTGCCTGGTACTATCCTTACGCGCATGTTTGTTTCCGCTGCTGGACTAAAAACAACTTGAAGACAGGGAATGTCTCCTAGTCAATTTTATATCTCCAAGGCAGAGGCTAAATGGCTCTTTGAGCTGAAGTGAATTACACTAGACCTAAGGGAGAGAGGAATATCAAAGGAAACCTGGTCCATAGGATTCCTGCATTGCAATGCAACAGTCCACATGTAGATGACACCTCAGTTGAGCAACCAAGTAGCTTTTATGGATGTGATTTTCAAAAGCGTTCACATAAGGTGTTCAGATAATCAGCAAGTAAATACTCAACCACTGGTCTAACAGTCATTTCATTCAATTGATGGGTTTTAAAGACACTGAATACCTTTGTGATGAGAAAGACCTGGATTAAAATCTTGACCATGATACTTTCCAGCTGTATTTCTGTGGTTGCATCAGCTCCTACTTTTAAGCTTTATTTCCTCACGTTTAAAATGATGACTGATATAACAATCACCTAGAGTGATATTTAAATTGCACAGTGAATGTAAAATGCTCAGCATGGGATAGGGGGCAAGGTAAGTACTCAACTAAAGGTAATGCACGTAATAAAATCTTTGGTCATAATGTTGATGCAATCTAATCTAAGACTTGCATATGCAGTATTTGACCAAGGATTTATGGTGGCAGTTTTTGGTTTTGTTTTTCCTTAGAAGTCACTGGCAGTTAAGTATTAACAGTGCAATGGCTTTGTACCATTTTTCTTTTCAGCTATTACTCTGAAGCATTCCAAGGAAAAACACTGGAAATTATTGATTAGTACAGGTAAATCCTAGGTAATCAGTACATTTGGTGAACGCCACCTTTGTTCTATTCCGCAGCCACAGACAAGACTAGGAGCCAGTGTCTCAATTAGGAATGTATTCAGCTGCAAATAAATAACCAAACAAAACATAGTAGCAGATGTAGGTAATCTAAGTTTAGTGCAGCAGCTCAAAAATGTCTTTATGGACAGAGGTATTTTATCTCTTTGTACTGTTATCTTCTGACTACTGGCTTTGATACTTGTGTCCTATGGTTGTTACCTTATGATTATAAAATGGCTGCTACAGCTCCAGGTTTTACTTCTGCTTTCCAGAGACAAAATGGTAAAGGTCTTATCCCTTTGAAGCTTTGAATTTTTATTCCACAAGTATTGTCCTCCTTGGCAGGTTTACAATTATATCTTGCAGGTCAGACTGAGTCAGTTATATGCCTGTCTTTAGACCATTTTCTGGCAAATGTAATAAGATTTCAATTATTAATTTAGATCAAGAGGATAAGTAGAGACCTTTCTAGGAATTTTCATCCACTTTCTGAACTCACAGGGAGGCAAAGCAGCAAATAGCTACTAGGAAGGAAATAGAGCCTTCCACACCCCTAATACCTTGCAAGAAGTTGTATTTGGTTTAAAATTCAGGATGATTAGAGTTACATTATAAACAGGATGACCTTGGGCAAGTTACTGAACCACTTGGAGTATTTGTTTCCTCCTATATAAAATGGGGGAAATAAAAATCAATCTGAGAGGTTTGAAAACTCTGGCCCAGTCTCCGGCTGACAGTGGCCTTTTACTAAATGTTGGACTTCCACTGTGAGATTTTGGCCAAGGTTACTTTAAACTCTAAAACTCTGTTTTGTCATCAGTAATATGGGCACAATAATAGCAAGGTGATTCTTGTAAAGCATTCAACATAGCTTCAAAGTAGAGCAGTTCAAGGATAGTTGATCATGATGATGGAAGATGATACAGTTGATGATGTAGGTTGGTTAGTCTATTTGGGTGGTGTTCTTTGAGCATCAAAACAAACAAACAAACAAACAAACAAACAAACAAACAAAAAATGGCTAAAGAAAACTCCACAATCTTGAAGCCTTGCTCTTAAAGGAGGATTCCTTTGGGCCTTGAAGAACCCTTGGTCACTGAGAATTTCTTCATTAAATTCAAAAGTAGCACTGATTGTAGATACTTCTTCATTTTATTAGTTGTTATGAGTTCACACTTAAAATGGGATGAGTGAGAAGTATCTGAGTCTTTTCTGTAACTATTCATTTAGGAGTTTCTTAGGAACAGAGTATATACCCTTTTTTCTCCTCCTTCCTCTGCCTCTAGATCTAAGAAAATGTATTCACAGGAGCTCCAGTTCTTGTCAAACAAACACCCTCAAATCTATGATTTTGCTTCAGTCGGCCCAGAGGGACTGCCTTCTGCCTCAGGCTAGATACCTATCCAGGATGGTCACAGGTTAAGATATGGATGGCGAGACTCTGCCAAGGGGGAACTGAGTGGAGATGCATAAAACTGTTGTCCTCGTGTGGGAGGCTCAGAGAGTTCCTCTCCTCTCATTTCTCAGTGAACTCTGGAGAATGCTTTGTTGCCCTCCTTCTCTCTTGTTCTTCCTTTCCTCACATTTCAACGATTATGCCTTGTTTTAAATATTCCAAATGAAAAGACCAATTTCATTCCTTTTGGGGAGCTAGACTATCTTGCCTTCATGTTGGGGAGTTCTGGAGCCTTGGGAGTTTGATAAAAGATTTCTCTAAGTAAAATCCAAGAATCAGGAGGGATCCATTCAAGCCAAAACCTCTAACATAGAGAAAGAATCAGAAGGGATAACATACGTGACTGACTTCACGCAAGGGCTAGCCTGACTCACCTTAGGGCTAGCCTGATTTACCATCTCATTTGAAATTTCAATCCTGCCCCTCCCCCACATTCCTCATCCCCTTACTCTACTTATTCTGCATGTTCTTGTTTCCATAGTCCTTGTATAACCACTTATTTATTATGTCTGATGTGTATTGCCTATCTCCCTACCTCCCACCTCTCATGCCCCCAAACTCAGGAGACTATACACTTTTTGGGGTCGGGGATCTGTGCATGGATCAACTGAAGGATTATAAGGGAAGGGAAGACCTGATTATTTATTTATCTGCTATACATGTCTGTGATGCTCACCACATGTCAGGCACTGTCACAATCCTTAGCCAACTTCACTTACTTAATCCTAATAGAAAACCCATAAAGAAAGTTGTATTATTATCCCCATTATACAGGTGAGGAAACCAAGGCATGGAGAGGCAAAATGGCTCACCAGGAACACAGGTAGCCAGTGGTACAGCCAGGATGCAAACCAAGGCAGTCTGGATCCCGAGTTCCTGCCCTTTGTTACTGCACTATATGGTCACTCATTCTGCTATGCTGAATAAATGAATGAACAATGCTTTCAAACTCAGCTCCAATTCTAAACTTTTAAAGCACTGTTCACTCCCCTTTTTCTTTGCTGGGAAGAATTAGCTGCTGTATTTTAGTGCTTACTCTACTGTATTATAATGCACCTCCACTTATAAACTATAAGCCCTTGAGAGTGAGACTCTAGCTCAGGAACTGGTCCACTGGAGGACACCCATCAACATTTGCTCATCCAAATGGAGTTGAAAAAACACCTAGTTGTGAATCATTTGTAGGATGAACTTTAAAGTCTATGGAATCTAAAATATTCCAAAAATTGGGACAAGACATTTGCAAAGGCAGAATTTTTGCTGGTAATAAACACATGGCATTTCTTTGGCTGTCTGCCCATTTTCCAGACAGACAGCCTAAACACACTTTTCTCATGTTTATTACCTTAATTACAAGTTTGCTGAAGCTTGGATACACCTAAATAATGGCATTAGAGAGAAAACGAAAAAAAAAAAAAAAGAAAGAAAGAAACAGAAAAAAGAAAGAACAAGTCTCTCCAGTACTACATATCTTTACTCTTTCTTTTTGTACGTCTTTCACTGTATTAGGTATATATTTGATATTATGAAGAAACATGATCATCAGTGTGTAAACATGAGAGGTGCCATGTTCATTCATTTTTTTCTCCTTCTCAGCCACCCAGTAAGAGGCGGTGTGCTGGACACTAGGGTACAAAAAGGGTTGTGACACTACATTCAAGCAGTTGGCCCTCTCATGGGAAAGGTGAAAATAACAGACATTAAAATGAATGCAGGAAATTCAAGTATTAATAACAACAACAACACTAATATTAGCAGTCACTATAAAATAGCTGACAGTGTAAAACTCTTCTGAATTATCAGGCATTGTGTCAATCATACACGTTTTTTCGTTTAATTTTCATAGTGATCCAACAAAGATCCAATTAATTGCTCCCTTTTATGGATGAAAAGACTGAGAGTCTATGGAACTTAGGAAATAACATACGTAGTCACAGAGTTAGTGCCAGAGCTGGGAATTGACCCTAAATCAAATGGACACCAGAATCTATATTCTAAGATTAAATATTAAAATGGAAAATTTAGGAGCTGGAAAGGGGAAGGGGATAGTTGCTAGTTATACACTATATCTCAAACTCAGGCAATGAAAACAGTTATTATGGGAATTAATAATAAGAGTCTACAACTAATTTTTTTTTTTCATGGTGATAATAATGTTGAAATATTGAACAAGAATTTCTTATATTCTTACTTATGTGAAGGAAAGGTATTTAGTTTAGTGTCATAGTTGCAGATTATTCTTTTAGATCCTGCTTTTATTCTCTTTCTCTAGCTTTCTTCTTTCCTTCCGCTTTGCTGTCTGATACTGATGCATCGTACTTCCATATCAGATCAAAAGCATATGGGATTTTGAACTTATTGACACTGTTCTGTTAAAAATTACATTTAGAAACATGTTAAAAGGTCACATTTCTGGTTACTTATTTCTTGACACTTTGTGAGCACGAACTGTAGCCTTGGTTCATTAGTCAAGGATATTAACAGCCAGGGTTCGGCCTTCTGAGGTCACGTGGTATAATACTGGCCCACACATATTTCTAAGGCTTGTTAGAGTCTTTATTCTTTAAGAATTTCCCATTAATCTCTGCTCAAGAAGTGCAATAATAGGTTAGTTAGTCATCAGATACAAATCAGAATCATTTCTACAAGTATCTTTAATAGGGTTCATTAGTTCTGTGCTTATGTTTTAAGGAAGATGAAGATGGGGGAGGAAAAATGCCCCCTCTCCAACACAGAACCTTCCTCTGCTTCAACAGAGCCTCATTTTGGAATCACTGAAATTAAGACCTTGAGAATATGCCAAATCAAATGCAGAAAATGTGCCTTTCCTGTGGAAATGAGGATTCCTACATCCTGACTTATTTTTATTCACATAGAGACATCATCTTTGATCATTATCAGATTTTACAACTCATTGTTCCCTTCTAGTCCTCAGGGTGAGAGGATCATACAAATGGACAGGCAAATACTTGGATTATAGAAGGCATCCGATATTAATAACAGCAATAAAAAATGTTTACCTAACTTGAGTAGATTGTGTGTATAGATAGGATGTGTGTGTGTGTGTGTGTGTGTGTGTGTGTGTGTGTGTGTGTGTGCATGTGTATTCCTCTCTATCACTCAGAAAGAAAATATCAGAAGATCAGGATATGCATTACAGGGTTTTTGTATGCAATATTAGTCCATTTCTTGGCGGAGACCCAAATCTATTGTGGTGAGAAAGTAATAGATGAACTAACTAGGGACTCAGACTTACTGGCTAGTGTCCAAGAAACATTAAAAAATTGAGTACTGAACATAACAAGTAGGATGGTGCATGCAAATTTAGATGTCTCATTGAAAACAGCACATTTATTAATATATTAGACTTGTAGACGTGAGGGTGTTTTAATACCTATTCAGAAATTACTCGTGGGTTGGCTTCACAGACATATCACTTGCATAAGCGTGAGCTTACAGAATGATGCCAGGCGTGAGCGATCACGGCTGGACTATTCTAAAAATTGGGAAATAGGCAAAATATGTTATTGTCATAGTCAAGGCATCACCTTTCTTCTTAATTAATTCAACATAAATTTTTTGAATTCCTACTATGTGTCAAGCCCTATACTAAAATGCTGGAACAAGACAAACAAATGAGAAACAAAAACTCATATGCCAAATCAGACAATAGTTTAGTGGTTACCAGAGGGTAAGGGGGAGGGAGGTGGTAGATGAGGGTAAGGGGGATCAAATATATGGTGATGGAAGGAGAACTGACTCTGGGTGGTGAACACACAATGGAATTTATAGATGACGTAATACAGAATTATACACCTGAAATCTATGTAATTTTACTAACAATTGTCACCCCAATAAATTAAAAAAAAAATGCTGGGAACACCGAGATAAGAAAATTTAAAACATTGTCACACAATAACTGTTTTTTTGTTTTGTTTTGTTTTTTAAGTCATGGTTGTTAAAATATAATTTAATACAGTAAAGTTTACCCCTTTTAAGGGTACAGTTTGGTGTGTTTTGAGGAATGTGTACAGGCATATAACCACCACTATAATTAAAATACAGATGAGTCTAATAATATCCATCTTCCCAAAAAGTTCCCTGTTGTCTTTTTGTAGTTAATACCCTTCACTGATCCCCAGCCCCTGGCAACCACTAATCTAATTTTGTCCTTCTAGTTTTCCCTCTTCCACATGACATATAAGTGGAATTATACAAATTATAATCCTCTGTGCCAGATTTCTTTCACTTGCATAATGCTTTACATATTTATCCTTGTTAGATGCATCCATAGTTCATACCTTTTCATTGCTGAGTAGTATTCCACTTGTTTGTACATTACCCTGTTGATGGACTTTTGAATTGCTCCCAGTTTGGGTGATTATGGATAAAGCTACTACAAATATTTGTATACAGGTCAGGTCTTGTCCATTGTGTGGGTACATGTTTTCACTTTTTCTTGGGTAAATACCTAGGAGTGGTATTGCTGGGTCATATGGTAAGTGTATGTTGAACTTCAAAAGAAACTGTCAAAGAGCTTTCAGAATGATTGTACCATTTTGTTTCCCCATGACAATGTATGAAATTTTAAATGATCCACGTTCTCATTGGTGCTGTATATCATCAGTCATTTTAATTTAAGTCATGCTAATAGATGTGTAATGGTACCTCATTATGGTTTATATATACATTTCACTAACGACTAATAATGTTGAGCATCTTCATATGCGCTTATTTGCCACCCATAACTCTTTGGTAAAGTGTCTGTTCAAGTCTTTGTCCAGTTTTTTAAATTAGGTTTTGTCTTCTTAGGGAGATGTTCTGTGAATGTCAACATTCCGTTTTCTCATCTGTTAAATGGAAATAATGTGTACCTCACTGTGTTTTTGTAAAAGTAAAGGAATTATTGCTTATAAAAATGTGTAGCATAGTTCATAATATATTATAGGCATTACATAAATAACGACTGCTATTATTGTAAGACACAAATCCTACCCTAAGGGGCTTACCATCAGTTAAATTCAATGTCTTTCACTTTCTTCTAGCTCACATCCCATCCTATTCTACTTTAATCCTACCCGAGCCTCAACTAACCTTTGATATAGTCCTGAATGGTAACTAAGATATTGCATAGCCATAGATAATTGATTGTACAATAAGGCTGTCTTTGTTGCTTAAAGGTAGAAATGTGATCTAAAACCTAACGGCTGTGTTGGTGGAATGACAGTTGGGTGGATATGGTTTATTGTACAATGACTTCAACAGTTGACTCCAAATTGCTTGCCTTGCAACCCTAGATAAGTGGTGCCTTTGAGGACCACATTCTGAGAAGGCAGGGCCCAGGGCTTCTCTACAGATCTTGAGGAGGGCCCTGGGGGACAGAAACAAGGGAATGCCATTAGTGTGAAAGTTCTAAGGACAGAATGAAAAGGGAAGCTCTATAGGCCAATAAACAGATGGGGGATGGGGTGGAGAACATTCCATTCTATTAGTAGTGATTAGGAAATGCAAATTAAACCAATAATGCAATACCATTGCATAATTCTTAGAAAGGCAAAAATTAAAGTCCGATGACATTAAGGATCTTGACAATGTAAAAAAAAAAAAAATGGTTAAAGCCATTTGGAGAGAAATATGGCAATGATGAAAAACATCAAAAATGTCCATTTCCTACCACACCGCAACGTCATGTCTGTGAATCGACCTTATATCTACTATAAGGAGATATATTCAAGGGTGTCTGTTGCAGCATTATTAACATACAAAAGCTTTCACCTGAGTTTTACTCCTAATCAATATTTATATAAACAACTTATGTTTCTCCAGTTAGATCCATAGCCTCTCCTTTTTTTAAAAGGTACTTTCTCCAGAACATCTACCATGATCCTGTTATAAACTAGCATTCTTATCTATCATGTGTTTGAAGCTTTGGAATCACGCAGAGATGTTTCTGCTACCTGAGTCAATTCAGTGTTGTGCACAGGACAAGCTATACTCTGCAGACAAATTTGAAAATAGTCTGCAAGAAGTCTTAAGGAGCAAATTGGGAAATTTAGGTAATTTCTTGCTGAAGTGCTTAATATCTAGTAATATGAGTACTTGAAATGTCTTTAAAATGTCAGTTGGGAAAGGAAAGAATTACATTTTCTAGAGTAAAATCTTGATTCACTTAGAGCCCTTAAATGAGGAGCTTGCACCCCTGGTTTCCTCTCAGAAGGGGGGAAATAATCACACCATCAGTTCATATTAAGTAGTAGTCAAAAAAATAAATCAATATGTCTTCAGAAACATATTCTATACTCTCTACATTTCCATCTGAAGTTTTAGTTGATTATTGGCATTTAATAGTCAACTTGAGGTCTTGATAGCACCTCCGTGATTAAAAAGATTTGGTTTTGCTCAATGTGCTATCTAATTAGAAGAATAATAAAACTTTTGAATTACATGATTTGAAACAATAAATTCTGGATTTGTGGGTATCAGCTCTAAGTTATCAAGAAAATGTATGTATTTTATACATATCCATTTAGCACAACTTCAAAAATTTAGATAATATGCATCAAAGATAAGGTCATCAAACCAATCTACTATGCATTGCTAGACCCAAAGTACACTGTGAAATATTGTTACCAAGATAGGAAAAAGGCACGTGCTGCTTCATCCAGTAATTCTACTTCTATGGCAAAAAGGGGAGACGCTCTATTCTTCAAAGCTGTTTACTGAAATGTTATACATGTATTAGATAATAAAACATTACAAAGAATATAATATCCCAACATAGGATTGATTGAATAATTGACCATATCCAATTACTTGACTATTATATATACATTCAATATGATAAATTAAAAACAATATATCAGTAAAATGATATATATACATAAATACTTTGTCTATACTATGTTTATAATTATGCTGAAATTATGAGTTCATGTGGGTAAGAATTTGAAGGAAAATGGCAGGTAGTCATCTGCTTTATGGATGTTTGGGGGTCATGGATGAAATTATTATTTTTTGAACAATTTATTATTTTCATCTTTTTTCTGTTATTTTAAAAGAAAAAAAACACATTAAATACAGCACTCCAGTCGTTGAGTATGTTTATTTGTTTAGAGCTATGCCTCACCCCGATACATAATGGCCAATATTAATGTGAGTTTTCTGAAGATATTCTGAGTAAAATGAATTCATACTCTTTGCAAAGTGGTGACAGTTTCCTTACATAAATCACATCTATTTTAAAGAGAAGGAATCTTTTCCCCATTATCCCCAACTACTTCAGCTAAGCTTCCCCTGAGTTCTTATAATCAGAACAACCTTAAAAAAATAAATAAGTAAAAATCAAAAAGGTGGACTTCTGAGCTGGAAGAGTTTTTTTAAGTTCTCATGGCTCTAATTGTTACATGCAAATTGTTCAATAAATAACGTTGGCTATAAAAAGAAAAGATATTAATTAAGAAAAGGATTTAGGCTGACTCAGTCTCATACATGAGACAAAAGGTTAAGTAAATGCCAAGGCCGCTGTGCCTCTTCAAACAATGAATATTAGTTTTAGAATCATTAATGTCTACTTAGAAAACAGAGTCATATTGGAATCTTGTATGCCAAAATAACCAAGGCCAGACCTGTTTCTTTTCAATCTGCAGCGAAATTATTCTCCAACTGAGAGCTAAATGTATGCAATTAAGAGTGCTAGGTAAGACAATAGGGACTGGCATTTTAATGTAGAGCCAAATTGAGATCATGTTTTTCCTTGAGTATAGTAACTTTCACGGTTACTGTGTATCAGCAAGATCTGAATCAATTTTGCTGAGGAAAAGCAGGGCTGACTGGTGGTGGGAAGCCACGCCACTGTCTGATGTGGTTGTAGCAGAATCCCAAGAGCAGGTCAGTAAGGGACAGGAGTGAAGACATGGCGGGGACAGCTGTCTGCCTGCAGCCAGGCATGCTTCCTCCAAGAACAACAAAAGGTATCTTCAAAGCAAGATACTTTGCAGACTCACTTCCATATCCTCAACTAGTTGAGCCTTGAATACTTCCTGTATCAATCTGGAAATTCTGCAAGCTAAACTTGATTTTGTAGTGATTTTTTTTTTTTTTTTTTTCTCTAGGGTTATTCTTTAATCACTTTCTACCTTCTTGCCAGATAGGTACTCTGCTGAAATTAAGGTGAGCAGGAAGGAGAGCTTTTGGTGCCACTTGAATTTTGGCAGAGTTTACAAATATATATTTCTTTGATTTTTCATTTAATTTTCCAAATACCTTGTGGGATTCCAATGCCTCTGTCAAGCCAAAATATGTCTTTTAACTTCAGTACTTCCAATGATTCATATTTACGTATATGGGGAAGTACAGTATGATATTCAAATTCTAAAATTTAAGGAGGTTTTTGTCAGTGGTAAATTATTTTATAATTATTGCTAATGTTAACTTATATGGAAAATATATTTAATATATAATTTTAAAAATTCCTCTTAGGGTGAAAAAGGTGAAGGTGATTATAGTCAATAATATTGTGATAAGTTTACATAGTGACAGATGATTACTAGATTTAGTGGGGTGATCACATTGTAAGGTATAAAAATGTTGAATCACTATATTGTATAACTGAAACTAATATAACTAATATCATGTTGTATAACAACTATACTTAAATAAAAACAATGAAAATTTAAAAATGCTTTAAAAAACCCTCTTAAATCTCTGCTGTGTAAAATATCTGTGGAATTGAAAATAATTGAAGTTCAACAAATGCCTTTTGCTTCAAATCTTATTTTGCTGAATGCCTAAACACATGTATTCATTTAAAAATAATTAAACCCATTGCATTTAATGCATTCATTTTTATGATGTTGGATTCTGAAATCAGATTTTTGTTCAGCTAAATATGGAAAGTAAAGACGTACAATTCCAGCCTAAAGTGTATCCTGAGATGTACAGTTTTGAACTTGGATGATTCCTTAAATGAGACAAAAAATATGAATGAAAATTGATGTGAAAGGAGATGAAGGAGGGGGTACTCGTCAGTTGTCAGTGCTTCAGCCCCTTGATAGAGCAAGTTTAGTAAGTAATTCCACCAGGTCCTGCCCTAGATGTTCCACTTTGGAAATTAGGTGATACAACCTGCCTTCATTCTGCCCTTCTAGTACTTTTCTCACTTTAATATTTTCTCACAATATTTTATGAGATTAAAGAAAATGGAGAAGAAAAACAAAGCAACAATAAAAGAGTCAGTTGGTAGAAATAAAATCATTTAATGTGAGATTGCTTAAATATGTTTAAAGATAAAACTTCTGAGCATTGTTAGTTTTTATTCTCTAAATAGCTAATCTTAAATTTGACAGAGTATTTCTTTTTCTCATCATAAAGCCTTACTGAATGCTTAACTCAATCACCATAATTTCAACTACAGGAAACATAAACATTATGTGCATAATGCACATATATATTATATGTGTATATTACATATATATCTAATATATATGCATCATGAATATACAATGTGTATATATACATATATACTTTAGACATGTGTTTATATATGTATATGTGTGTACACGCATACATACAACACATGGGAATGGAGAATGAAGTCCCATACTGTACATATGTATGTATGTGTGTATATGTGTGTGTCTGTGTGTGCACACTTATATGTGTGCATACATTCCAGACATTGTAGTTTTAATGGGAAAAATTTATCCTCTGAAGACCTCTGGCAAACCCTGGAACTGTCATAGTCAGGATAGTCGTACATTAAGTTCCTTTTGTTAAACACGTCTGTAGTGAAAAATCAAAACAAAGTGTTCCTATGCTGAATTATCTTTGTAGAAAAGTACAGCAGTGAGGTAGACCGGGCCTTAGAGGTGGTAGATGCTGGAAATTTTGCATCTGATAGAAGGTCCTGAGCCCTTGGTAAAGACAAGTGAGTAAAGACTCTAGTCTACTGTTGATCTTCCTCTATGCTGGAAGGGGGGCAGAGGCTTTCTGCGGACATGGCTATACAAGCAGAAATGTAATATATCGGGGATGGGTGACGGGTGTGGTAAGAATGGGAACCAGTGAGTGAGAATGAGGTGAAGAGAGGAAAAAATAAAAATGAAGACAGTATGTGTACGAGTATATAGAGTGAAATAAACAATGGGAAGCATAGAAGGTGGCAGATGCAGAGGCAGAAACAAGCAAAACTAAGGACCCCAATTAAGGAGATAAATGGGATAAAGTGTAAAAATATAGAAGAGGTGGAAACTGAGCCAAAGTAAGAGATAGTAAACTAAGGTGAGGAGGCAAAATACAGAAAGCAGGGAGGCTTAAAGTAAAGACGAACACAAAGAAACAACAGCAAGTGAGAGTGACAAGGACAAAGGGAACTTTGGAAGGGTTCTCTGAGAGCTTGCATCATCGGAGGTATTATTTTTAAAAAAAGGCACAAACACGTGCGAGAAGGAAAAAAGAAATTAAAAGAATAAGAAACTCAGTTTTAAAACACAGGCAAGGGTGGACAGGTCCTCAGTTGGGTAGAGCGCGAGCTCTGGGCAACGGGGCTGCCAGTTCGATTCCTACATGGGTCAGTGAGCTGCACCCTCTGCAACTAGAATGAAGTCAATAAGCTGCCACTGAGCTCCCAGGTGGCTCAGTTGGTTGGAGCGTGTGCTCTCAACCACAAGGTTGCTGGTTCGACTCCCGTGAGGGATGGTGGGCTGTCCCGCCTGCAACTAACAATGGCAACTGGACCTGGAGCTGAGCTGCACTCTCTACAACCAAGATTGAAAAGACAACAACTTGACTTGGATGGAGCTGATGAGTCCTGGGAAAAACACACTACTGTTCTCCAATAAAAAGTCCTGGAAATGCACACTGTTCCTCAATAAAGTCCTATTACCCTTCCCCAACAAAAAAAAAATCTTAAAATAAAAAAAAAATAAATAAAAACATAGGCAAAATAATTGTATTAGAAGCCCCTTTTGCCAAAGAAGCATAAGAGCCTATATAAAGTGGAGGTGAGGGGGAGCAAAAGAATAGATATCATGTTTCCCTCCCTTTAGGGGAAGTGAGAAACACTAACCATAAAAATATTCCTATCTAATCGTTGTTTGAAGAGTAGAGAAAGCATGGTCTAAGAGAAGAACAAGAAGTAAACAGTTTAGGTAATCCCCATGTTGCCTGGGACCCTATACTGAAATCCAACCATAGTCATTTAATCCATTTGGAGCATACCCTACTCTGTACCTGGCTCTGTACTACATGGTATGGTATACTGATGGACTTACAGTATAAAAGGCAAGAAAACATGTAAAGCCCATGTGTAATTAACTATGACACCCAACGGTATATTAGATAAGGAAGTAAAAATTCTGACAATTATACCATTTTCAATTTGCCAGTATATTCCTTATTAACACATTTCATTATCAAAGTTGAGAGTGAGGTGGAGAGAGGAGAAGCCTTGGGTTGGTCTGTATTTATGGGTTTCCGTTATCCTCGAGATCACTTTTCCAATGACCACAGTTAACTGAGAATGGGTTTTCGTATATAAGTTTGTTGGTGGAGAAGCCTTTAGGCTCATATGGAATAGGTAAACAAGAACCAGGCTTGAGTTTTTGTTTTTTTTTTATTAAATTTATTGGGGTGACAATTGTTAGTAAAATTACATAGATTTCAGGTGTACAATTCTGTATTACATCATCTATAAATCCCATTGTGTGTTCATCACCCAGAGTGAGTTCTCCTTCCATCACCATATATTTGATCCCCCTTACCCTCATCTCCCACCCCCCACCCCCCACCCCCCTTACCCTCTGGTAACCACTAAACTATTGTCTGTGTCTATGAGTTTCTGTTTCTCATTTGTTTGTCTTGTTCTTTTGTTGTTTTTGGTTTATATACCACATATCAGTGAAATCACATGGTTCTCTGCTTTTTCTATCTGACTTATTTCGCTCAGCATTACAGGCTTGAGTTTTGATAATACTGCCAATATATGAAATAAAGAATTTTATTGTTATTAGCTATATCTGCAAACCCCCTCTTAATTTCTGTAATTAACATATTTGATTCTGTGGTTAAAACATAAACCAGAACTAATAAGAAATAAAAAGCTTGAGTTTTATAAACTGCTTCTACCCACAAACCTTGGGAATTTTGAGATATTTTAGCTATTTTATGATGCAATCATTATCCTTTTCAGGTTCAACTCACAAATATTTAATTATTGTTTTGTTTTGTTTTGTTTTTACCCAATTTGCCAATTATCTTGCTCTTAATCATTATCAATTAGCAAAGAAAGCAGCAAAATATTTCTGTTATTATGCATTTTCTTTCTCCTATATTACAAAATTCCTGGTTCATCCCAAGTACATGCCTAAGAAGTGGAAAACAAAGCAATGAAAGATGAGGAAGTTGAGAACAATCAGTATATGGATTCATTGCTAAAGACCAGTCCTAGTCTAAAACAGAAACAAGAAATGTGGTGTATAAAAATGCCGCTCCTCAGTCTTGTAAGTGGTTTTCAGAATGTATGACCAAGAAATGTTTTCTGGACCCCTCCATTTCTCTTCTTCCTACTCATTCCCACTCTGCCCAAGTCCACATGTCATTATATTTCAACAAACTCAAGCAGCTACTTGGCAAACACATATTTGGTTTTTCCCCAAGTGCCCATATGTCCATGTCATGCAGATGCAAATGTTACTGGAAGAAGATATGTAACTCATTAAATGCCTGTTCGTTCTAAGCACATTGACTCGTGCTTTCGATGGCATCATTACTTAACTGAGTCCTCCACTAGCTCAGGCTTAATTTTATTGACCTTGTCTTTAGCCAGGGTATTACTGAAGATCATAAGTGCTCCATCTTTTCATTTACTAAGAAGCTACTATATGTATAATTAAGAAACAGGAAAATATCAGGAGGAAGCAACCATTGCCAGTTGCCCCATGTTTCTCTCAGAAAGGGGCTGAGTCCATCAAAGAGAAACCAGGTTTTTCACCTAGGGGGTCCATATCCTACAGACAAAAGAAATCCACATTTCACTCATTAATTCATTCTTTCACTTTCTACGTGCTACACAGGAGGATTAGTGAGAGGAAGACATATAGTCCCAGCCTTCAACAGCTCATAGTCTCCTGGGAGGGAGGGGGGCAGACACATCAACAAACCTGCCCTGCTCAGAGATGACTCCTGATCAAGAGGTATGTGTCAGCAGTGCACTCTGGGAGCACTGAGCGGGAACAATAAGAAGAGGAGCCTCAAACATGTTCTCAGTAAATAGGCGAACTTCTCTGAAAATGTGTTGCAGTGGCAGTGGAGGACAAGTTGATGTCATTATATTCCTTTTCGAGGGGGAGAAAAAAAACTGAGACTCAGAAAAAACTGGAAGTACACTTTTCCACAGCCATCATGCAGAGCTGAGATTAGAACCGTTTCTGAAGGCACAGTGACTCAGCCCAACAAAATAGATGTGCTGTTCCAGCATTGCTTGGCAAAGAGCCCTCCTTGCCATGAGTAAAAAAGATGCTACATTTTGTTTCATATTCAAAATATGTTATATAACCCAGTTGGAATTCACTGAAACGATGTTCTCACTTCATTTCAGACCCTTAGGGGACACCTGGAAGTGAATTTTGGGCAACGCACCACCTGTTTTTCTATTTGACCTTTCCTTTACAAAGTCAGCTCTTTTTCTTGACTTCCTTATTTGTGTTAAGGTGGCTACTATTTCCCTGTTATGCAAAACCAAAGGGTCAGAATCACCTGTAGGCCTTTCTTTTCCCGTCCCTCTCCTATCTACTTGTATCCTAAGGTTTATTCATTCTTGAGTGTCACACACCCAGAAACAAACTCATCTTACTTTCTATCTCCTGTCTCACCATTTATATCATCCTAACCCTTCCAATGGCATCCCACCTACCTGCTCATCTCTAAGCTCCTATGGTTTACACTAGGGGTGTCTAAACTGCGGCCCACGATCCATTTTTTATTGGCCCGCAGCAAATTCCAAAAATATATTTAGTTTACTTAAATAAACCAGGAGAAGCAATATGTACTTCACCTCAAGTGAGTGGCCCGGCTGTTTGTGTATTTTACCAGATATGGCCGTTGGTGGAAAAACGTTGAAAAAAGTTTGGACACCCCTGATATATACTGTCTGATTTGTCATCTTACAATTTTCCTGTCTTCAATTAATCATCCACCTCAGTGCCAAAACCTTAAAGTTTCTCTTCAAAGACAAAGAAATCTTAGTCTGCCCTACCAGCTCTCCAGGCTCACGCTCACGGGCCCCCTTCTCGATTTCTGACCCAGTCAAGTCATTTCCTCACTGTTGCCTATATTCACCTGGAGTTCCCATATTTTTATTTTGGCTTAGGCCACTGGCCTTTCCTGGATTTCTTTACATTTTCCTTGCCAAATCCCTCCTTCCTTTGACAGGCTTCACGTCAGTCTTTTGAAAATTTTCTTGATTACTCCAGATAATTATGTTTTCTTTCTGCTCCAAACTCTCAAAACACCTTCTAAGCTATGCCCCTAACTTGGCCCTTACCTTATTAGAGCTGCTTGGTTGGGAAATATTGTCTCTTCAAACTTACCGTGTTTCCCCGAAAATAAGACCTAGCCAGACAATCAGCTCTAATGTGTCTTTTGGAGCAAAAATTAATGTAAGACCCGATCTTATTTTACTATAATGTAAGACCAGGTAATATAATATAATATAATATAATATAATATAATATAATATAATATAATATAATATAATATAATAATATAATATAATATGACTGGGTCTTATATTAATTTTTGCTCCAAAAGATTCATGAGAGCTGATCGTCTGGCTAGGTCTTATTTTCGGGGAAATAGGGTACGTGTCAAATGTCCCCATGTATTCATTAGGACTTAATACATGCCAGTCACTGTGAGAAATGTCTTACTTACACTATCTAAATAAAATCTTGCAAAAATCTCAGGAGTCAGTATCCCATCTTCAGATGAGACAATCAAGATCCAGAGAAATTAAATTTGTGAAGGACCTAAAGCCACATAGCTAATTAGCATTCCATCTGGACTAGAGCTCAGCTCTGTCAGATGGCTGGTCCTTCACAGTCTCCACTGTGATAATATACTGTAAAGACTTTGATAAAAGGCATTATGCCTAGTAGGACCTCTTTAGAACCCACCAGTAGTTAACAGACTGTAAATTTTTAATGGATATAATATTAATTAATTGTTTCATTTTAAGGGTGCTCTGTAACCTCAGTTTTAAAAGAGAGAATGACAATAGAGTGTAAGCCAACTACAGGCTCTAAATGACCAACTACAATTAGACTGCAGAAGTATACACCTGCTTTGATTTCAGAAATACACACCTGTTTTCATTACTACTGACGTATAAGAAAGCAGATTTGGCCATGGTTGAAATAGGGAAGATCTTAGAAACCACACCTGTCAGTGAACAAAAAGAGCCCTCAATTTGTGTCTCTTACCCTTTTCCTCCTCACCCGGCTTAGGGTACTGGCACACCCTTCTAGTTTGTGCTTTAACACAAAGGATGGTGACACCAATGATGGGAATTTACATAGAACAGCTCTTGGGGAGTTGGTCCTCCATAAAAACCTTGGTCCTTGCACCATTTTGCTCCAATACAATTAGGCCATCCCACGTGGCCTTAATGAAAAGTGGGGACCTTTTATGTGGTCATTGTGCCAGAGAGGAGGAGTGGCAAATCCTGCTAGAAACAAGGCTCCTTTAATTATAAAAAAAAGACTTCCTTATACCAGGTTAGAAATAGGAGCATCAAGAATCTGAGGTTCCTCAAAACATTGAAAGGAGATATGACTTGCTTTAAGTTCAAAAAGTTCAGTCTGCACAGCTAGTGATTAAGGAAATTTTCATAAACCTCAGAGGTTCTGTGAAAGACTCTGGCTACTTAGAATGTCAGTCTCTGTGATAAAAAGATAACTGGACTCAGGTTAAAGAATAATGTTTGCATCTTCACCATGTGGGTTCAAGAAACTGTACCCCACTAGAGTTAACTAATATTATGCAAGCTTTGAAAAGAGACATGTTTTTGCAACAAGGATAACCTAGGGAGAATAAAACGTCTGATTTGATGAAAAGCCTCTGGTAAAATTAGAACCTGCTTCTGTGCTTATTCAAAGAAAATAGAAAGTAATGAAAATTAAAAGAGTGACAGAGGAATCTTGCAAAAATCCTGACAAGATGGCAATCTAGAATTCAATAGAGTTGATTTTGTCTTTCGCTATGGTTTCATCAGTTTTTTTCTCTTCCCTTCTTTCCATTTCGTTTTCTTTCTGTATCTCTCAGATACAGACGTGTTTCTTCATAAATTAATCACATGCATAGAAGCAATCTTTTCAGGGAGTGCATGTAAGCTTTGTAAGAAAAGACTCCTGCATTGACCAACGGGGAGAATATCCTCATCAGCTGCCCACCAACAAACAGTTACTCCCTGGTGAAAACTTAAACTGAAGGTTCTATGGAGAGGAGCAGTGGCTGATTTTAGACAAGCTTCAAGGATCTAGCCTAGCAGATGGCATTTGTCTGAGTACCATGATTTGGAAACTTTTTATTATATCAACAGCCAGGAATAGAAATTTGACACTGACATATTTAACACAGAGAGGGGGAAGAAGTGGGCTGAAGCCAAAGGACAAGATAAGACTGAAGTGTGTTACTCAGAGGACAGTTAATATCAATATCAGGAGACGTGGAGTTAACCAGTTTGAACCAGTGCGGCATTCATTAATTGATTAAATTGAAAAGGGCTCTACTCTGTGGTCTTCAGGCTTCAGCATGTAGTACAGTCCAGGCCAGACCCAATGGACCAAACCAGAGTCTGAAATCAAAGCTGACAGTACAAGAGCAAAAATCAAGAGGGAAACGTGAGGTACAGAAATCTTAATCTGAGGACCCTTGGAAAAACACTCAGGTTGCCATTGAAACAACCTCACTACAAAGTGATCTGCTTACTTCAGAGGATCAGTATCTTTTATCTGGGCAAGTTTGGAACAGGCCAGGGGTTCAGTGTGATTCTGCAATCCAGGAGCATCCCAGGTCACCGAGAACTTTTCCTCTTGTTGTCTAGTTTAGCACAAAGGGCAGGAATAGCACATTGGAAAGGTGTGGGCCACTGGGACTTCTCGCAGTGGTGTTGTAAGGGGTAGTGACACATTTATGAAGTGTCTAATACAGTGCCTGCTGAATACTAAAGTCTAGATTGAAATCTTTATTCTGCAGTTACTAGTTGTATGACCTTGGGTAAACCACAGCCTATTTGAACGTCAGTATCTACGTATGTGTAATGACGTCATAACACCTCCTGCGCCTGTCCTTGCCCTGTCTGTCCTCAGATCCATTTTCTGCCTTTCTTCTTCCCTGTTCTGTATTTCAGAGTGCTCACCCTGTAAATGCATATCTCTGTTTTTTTGGCCAATGGGAGGCACTGTGGGAGAATGGAGGGCAGAGAAAAGAGGGATGCCAAGGAATTTCTCCCATAGTGTCTCTACCTTGCCTGGCACTTCCAGAAATAGCTCCTCTGTGGTTCTAGTTCACTCTGGGCTTGTGAAATTCTACCTTCTTCTTTTCCCCATCAATATGTGGCTGCCTCACCACGCCCCGTTTGGCTTCTCAATGCTTGCATTACCTGTGTTATCTATTCACTATCTCACATTATCTGTCCTAAATCCTCTCTGATACGGAGGGTTTCCTTTTTCTTGCTTGAATTTTGACTAAGACACCGTCCTCATAGTCTTCTGTGAAGAGTTTTGATAATTACAGATATGAAACATCTAGTACAATGCCTGGAGAATAGTAAAGTGCTCAGGTATTTGCTATAAACTTACAGACGGTGAAGAAACATGCTTTATGTTAGCCCCTTGGGTCTCTATTTTAGGTTTCACCCCCAGTGCTTCATTGTGCATTTGATCTGCATGGCACTTGTTTGGTAGATAATATACATGGCTTAGTGTGTGAGGATAGATTGATATTTTTAAATTAATGTTTTATTCCTTTTACGACCATAAATATGCTAAGAATAGCAGGCTCTGATGAAATGCATGTTGCTAAAAAAAAGCCTCGATGTTCAAATTTACTCTTTCTCCACTCTTAGGGTAATTTGTGAGAGTATCCTGTTTCCCAGGTGGTCTTAGGCTGGGCATACCTTCCTTGTGCCCTCAGATGCTTTCTCACACAGCCTGAGGGTCTCGTGCTTGAGCCCGTAGCAGCTGGAACAGATCCTGAAAATCTATCATAGGCCAGGTTTTCTTGACCATAGTGTAAGCATGTGTGTTCAACTAGAGAAACAAGAGCAGTGTGTTGTCATTTCTACTTTTAGATGTCTTTTCCTCCTATGGGCTACCTTGCAACTTTTTGTCCGGAAGTACAAGTATTATCTCTTTACTGTACATTTCATTATTAAAACTCAGATGTGTGGAATAGGTCTCTCAACCATCATTTGTCCTCAAGACAAACACTCTTTCCTCAAGAATTGGGATGCTGATTAAGAGATATCTGTCTGTATCATCTTTGGCATGATATTGAACTTCGAGTCACAGTGTCCTCATCTGTAAAGCTGGTAAAATAGCACCTTCCTGATAAGATTCTTTTCAGAATCACAAGTATATAGAATTTTTGTTTTGTTTTGTTTTGTTTTTAAATCAAGGGACTCAAGGGTGCCAAGACCATTCGGGGGGAAAGAGCAGTCTTTCCAACAAATATGCTGATAAACTGGATATCCACATGCAGCAGAATAAAGTTGGACCCTTACGTAACACTATATACAAAAATTAACTCAAAATGGATCAAAGACAAAAATGTAAGACCAGAAACTATAAATTCTTAAAAGAAAACATAGGGCAAAATCTTCCCAACATTGGATTTGGTGATGATTTCTTGGAGATGATACCAAAGGCAAGGGCAACGAAAAAAAAATAGACAAATTTGATTTCATGAAAATGTAAACATTTTGTGCATCAAAATATCAACAGAGTAAAAAGTAAACCCAGAGATGGGGAGAAACTATTTGTTAATAATATATCTGATCAAGATTAGTATCTAGAATATACAGAGAACACTTAATACTCAACAACAAAAAACAAACAACCCAATTCACAAAGTGAGCCAATAACTCAAAGAGACATTTCTCTAAAAGAGATATAGAGATAGCAAATACGCACATGAAAAGATTCTCGAGGTTGTTAATTATTAGGGAAATGCAAATAAAAACTACAACGAGATACCACTTCACTCACATTAGGATGACTACTATCAAAAAGTAGAAAATAACAAGTGTTGGTGAGAATTGGAGAAATTGGTAACCTTGTATACTGTTGGTGGGAATGTAAAATGATACAGCTGCTGAGGGAAAAAGTATGGCAGTTTCTCAAAAAATTGAAAGTACAAATACCATATGATCCTATAAATCCATTTCTGGGTAATCCCCAAAGAATCGAAAGCAGGGTCTTGAAGAAATATTTGTACACATTATTCACAACAGATAAAATGTGGAAGCAACCCAGGTGTTCACTGATAGATGAATGAACAAGAAAAATGTGGTATATACACACAATGGAAATTTAACCTTAAAAAGGAAGGAAAGTCTGACATATACTACAACACGGATGAACCATGAGGAAATGCTAGATGAAATAAGTTAGTCATGAAAAGATAAATCTATACGTTTCCACTCTTATATGAGGTACTTAAAGTAGTCAAAATCATAGAGGCCGAAAGTAGAATAATGGTTACCAGGGTCTGGGGGTAGGGGTGGGGATTGGGGAGTTAGCGTTTAATGGATAGAGAGTTTCAGTTTTATAAGATGAAAAGAGGTGGTGATGGTTGCACAATATTATGATTCTATTTAATTCCACTGAACTATATACTTAATATCAAGATGGTAAATTTTGTGTTACCACTGTTAAAACAAAAAAACAAATAAACAAACAAAACCCCCAAGGGACTCATAAAGCAAAAAGCCGTCTCATTTGGGATGATCTGAAGACTCGTGGATTGCCTGGATCCATGAGGTTGAGTATTGGAACTTTGTAGAATAGCCAGAGCTCCTTGGTCTCCAGCAATTCCTTGAATGACCCTTATCCTGCTTCTTATGTCCCTAGGAAACCGGAGACTTGCATGATTTTAGGCTCCATGGAAGGTATGTAATTAGAATAAAACATGGCTTTTGTCCTCAAGAAGGTTGTAGTTCAGTTGAAAAGAGAAAAGTATACTTTCTTTCCCAGTTCATACTAACTTTTATATCTTGCTTAGCTGTCTTAAAGTTTTATGCCTTGTAAAGTTTGACCTGTTCTCATTTGTTTGTTTGTTTGTTTTATAGGAAGAAGCCTGCAGATCACTGGTGGCAACTATTACTCTTGCTAAAATTTCTCCAATAATGGAACAAAATTTAGATTTGGCAGCAAAAACAAATCCCAAGTTAAGTTGGGAGCCCCAAAGCCAGCCGTATAAAAGCTCATCATTTCGGGCTGTTCACCCTGTGTCTTGGACTGACTCACCAAAAAGTCTCGTCACAAAGTGAAGCATCTTTCCTTTTCCAGTAATTAACTTTTCAAAAATTTCCATTTTTTCCCTTTACTTTTTCCTAATTAAAACCCTCATCTCCAAAGCTTTGTTGAGGCTCTGGAAAAGTTAAGGTCAATAATTTAGGAACCCAGCATCTAGAGTTTCTCTCTCTCCTTTGATTCTTCCTGACTCTAAAAAGGAAGCAGAAGACACACTTGCACGAAAGTCAACTCTAAGAACATTGCTATGCATGCAGTTTGTCCTTTAGAAGTAGGACTTTGCCCTAGCCTATATCATACTTAACAGAAATCAAAGGCGAATGAACTGGGTATACGAACTATGGAGCTTTGCCTTGCTGGCTCCCCTATTTGGAGAGCTCAAGTCTGGATTAATGAAAATTTGGAGCATTCATGGAATCATTAAGATGGTTTAGATAGGGAGGGAATGGACAAGAGTGGGGTGGGAGGGATATACTTTTTCCATTGCCCAGCTCCACATCATGTTGTTTGATAATCCAGTGATGTTAACTTTCAAATGGCTTTCTTTTCCCACCACACCTCTTTTTTTTTACTTTCCCCCCTTCTTTCTTTCTTCACAGGTTGCTTTCATCTGAGTCAGCAATAATCACTGTGATACTGTTGCTTAAGCAGTTTCGAAGAGTCAGAAGTGGGCTGTAATTGAACAGTTCATTACCAAGATCCGTTGGTTCCCTGATTATAGTGGCAAGGTGAAATATTTATCCTCACCAAGAAGCCCCCCGCACGACCATTTTCGAAGTCGCCCACTTTTCACTCTTTTTTTCATTCGAACCCTGATGAGCTTGTCAGCAAAATTAAAGGTATGTCATTCACATCGTGCCTGCATTGCAAAGGACTATAAACCTGCCAACCTCTTTGATGAAATAAAAGGGTTTTATTTATGATTCATGTAGGAATATGAGGTTATTTTTATTCCGTCAGTACACTAATAATCAGAGGAGGGCTCAGGAAATGAGGAGCCCAACTGACAGGGAAGGTTCTGATAAAGGGGAACCCTCTAGGGTGTTTGCCCCTCTTTGTAATCTCCTTTCTAGTGTGAGGTTATGAGCATGGCAGAGTGTGAGCCAGCTATAAGGCTTGGCTGCAGGAACAAAGACAGTTGCAATCCAGCAGGACTTGGGATGCCATTCGATGAAGGGGTAGGAAAAAAAAAAAAGCAGTCCCTTCAACGAAAAAAAGTTTTTGCTCCGGCCTCAGGTTAGCAATTTGGAGCCTCCCCACTTTCCTGTGATGTCTCCAGTTCAAAAGACAGCCGATCTTCCAGTCGGCACTCCTACTGGGCATTCTAGCCAAAGTTAAAAAAAATAAAAATAATATGAAAAGATAAGTAAAAGAAAGAGAAAGGAAGAAAAGCCAATGGGCCAGGTTCCTTCCACAATCATTAACCATTTGTTCCTGCCACCCAATGTCCTTGGTTAAGGTGATCTGACTTGAAGGCAAACAAATGTGGCTGAATATATTTCAAAGGACACCCTTGCCTTGTTATTTCAAATACTCCCATAATTTGGGGCCCCTTTCATCTTTGTTCCTGCTCTAGGAAGTGCTTGGAAGTTACTTGAATTCAAGTTGGGGGTAAGTTCTCGTTCCTACTCATTCCTCCCATTGAGATGACCTCCAGCAATTCTGAATAAAAAGTGATCACTGCATGAACTGGGCAGAATTAAGACCTGTGATTTGCTCAGTAGTGACATCTTGTCAGAGAAACACAAAGACGTACAATCTACTGAGGATGAAGTGCAAGAAAGTTCACTGGAGGAAGAAAGATAATACTAATCCTTTATTCAGTAAGCAGTGAGTCAAATGAGGTGCTTTTTTTTTTTTTTTTTAAGGTTAGGTAAGTTCAATAGTAAATTTAAGACAGCAGTGTCAGTTCAGATGAGGCAGGAGTGGTTATCTGTGGGGGTCCCATAAAAGTGTGGTTTTTATGACAAAGTACCAATTAATGTTATCGGCAGATATTTATGCGTATGTGTCTGTATGTCTTTCCAGAGAGGTCACACTAGTGGGGTTTTGGTTGTTCCTTCATAACTGAGAGTTCAGTTCTCCAGTGTTTGTCTTAGTCATTCCACACGAACGGATGCCTTTTCCAAGGATGTTATTATACCGTTAACTGAAACATGCTTTGAATGACACCACAACATTCTACCAGGATGGCCAATTACCTGGAAGTGGCATCTCCAAAAGTAAAACTTCTCGCTGCACACCAAAGTAACCAAGGCCTGAGCCATGCATCCTGCAAGAAGGTGTAAATGATGCTTCAATCCAGGGTTTATCTGCTTGGGCACTTGGAACAAATGGTTTAAGTTTTACCTGTCACCCTATATGATCAGAAAAATCAGAGAAAAATGTCTTACTCGGGAGCTATCTGTTTGAAATCATTAATCTCTTCAGAGAGCCAATTTTTAATTGTTTTTAGTTGTTTTTTTTGTTTTTGTTTTTGTTTTTGTTTTTTTTAGTTTTTAATACATAATCTGATAAGGTAACCCCTTAGTTTGAGAGAAAGGGCATGTTTGAAAGTGGCCTTTGTTAGAAGCCCAGCAAACCTGTATTCCAGTCCTTGTTCCATAGCTAAACTGCTGTGTCTTTAGCAAGTGGCCTCACATCTGTGTGCCTCAGTTTTATCATGTCTAGGACAAGATTCTCTTAGCCCTTTGCTTGACGGTTTAAGTGACAAATGAAATACTGGGTGTGAGTGTTTGGGAAAGGAAGCTTGATACATAGTCAATCTATTTTAAGAGTGAATTTCTACATCCAAAAAATGGGATTTGTTATAATGTATGCCAACCAGTCTTATACCTGGGTTCTAGAAAGTGTTCTCATCTAAGACGGGAACTGTCATTTCTCTTGCCAATTTTGGATGGGGGAGGACTGTGAATGGTGGGGTTCAGGGAGACAACTGTGGTGTTAGGCTCAGCACCCCTCAGGACTTCTAGTAGAAAAAACAGTGTCCAAGTTGTTCACTGTCAGAACAAAATGGGAGAAGTCCTGAGCCCAAACATATTCTAGAATGATCTAGTTCATGGGATCCAGAGATTCCAAGGTGTTATTTATTTTTATTGCGATTACATAAAAATGAGAAGGCCTTCATCCTGTTAGCAGTGGAGAATTGAGAAATCAATTGCCATGGAGCTATTTCAGAAATTATAGCACCTTTCCAGTCCCAAATATTGATCTTTAAATGCAGCCTCTTTCACTATGGCAGAGAAAAGCCTGAAATGTACCTTTATTTCCCACAGCCATGAAGCACACCTCTTCCGCCTGCTGTAGCGCCAGGAGGTGCCGCAGGTAACTACTCCATCAGCCCTAGATTTCATTCTCATGGAGCAGGGGGGTTCATTATACTCCCTTTATCAGCAGTGAGGTTTACAGCTGAATCCATAAGAGAGATCCGTGTGAAACATGAGCCGAGAGAGAGGCACTGCAGCTCACCATTAATAAACCCTCTTCTGGGATCCAGCATTAGTGAGATTCAGCGGCTCATGGAGCACAGGGGTATCATTTTTACATGATTACTCTAAATTCTTAAACCAGAGGCTTAAGAGAGAGGCTTCTCACAAAAGCAGCTGTGGGAATTGTTGAATGATTGGTACAACACTGGCAGTGGGTTAAACCACTTCAGGTAGCTCCACTTGTGGGGCTTACATCCAGGTATTTAGCAACCGGCTTTGCATGGGAAGGGACAAGGGGCAGGAGAGGAAGGGCTGTCACCGGGGAGAGGGCAGGATTTACCGTAGCTGTGCTGTGATGCACCCCTCATTACCAGCATTCGTGGCCCTGCTCTGCCCTCCTCCTGCCCTTGCTATGTTTTCCTGGCTTCTCACCAGTTTGGTGTTTGGGATCATCTGCTTTTAGAACACTAATGCCACTACATGTCTCTGAAAAGGCTGGCACTTGTCTCCATAAACTCACCTTTTTCCTTCTCTGCAGAAATGAGAGGACTGGTTAGAATGACCTGCCCTCTTGGCTCACACAGGTTTCCATTTTCTATAGTAATGTTAATTTTCAGAAAAGAAAGTGTCAATGCTATTTCCTTTTTTCCATTGGTCCAAAACTCTAACGTGTCCTGTAATCTAACTCACAGGTCTCTCTGAAGCTAACATGGCTAATGTATCTGGGAGACACTCCATTCTGTCCAGGCATCAACCAGTTAGATTCCACCAGCGCATACAAGGGCCACCTGCATCCATTCAGAACAAGCCAACACTCGAACAACAGAGTTTTCTCAGAGGAAATGTAATGCACCCTTCTGCTTTGCCTCTGAATGTGGGAAGTCTCAGGGGATAGACCATAGGCTCACCATGCCTTCAGTATTTGAACTCTAAAGGTGAATCTCCTATCTGATTGTCTCATGCATCAGAGTATTATTTGAGGCTCCATCTTGCTCTTAATTACTGGGTTTTGTGCTGTTCTCTCATTGTTTCAAAGGTTGATGTCACCTCCCTACATTGAGAGACCGTGCCATTAAAGCGTAGGTCTTATGCTGAATCCTTCTTTTGAACGCTTGGGAGCTTCCAGCACAGCCCTGGGTATATTTGACACACTGACAACAGAGGTGCTGACTTCAGTGGAAATGCAATTTGCATTTTTAGGCTCCTTCTCCCAAGCTACTGACACTTATTTGAAAAATGTTTTCAAAATGTTTACATTTGTATGAGATCTATATAGCCATATTGTTATGGACTGAATTATGTCCCCCCAAAATTCATTAAGTTGAAGTCCTAACCCTGATATGACTGTATTAGGAGATAGGATCTTTAAGGAGGTAAATAAGATTAAATGAGATTATAAGGGTGGAATTCTAATCCAATAGGACTGGTGTCTTCATAAAGAGAGGGAGAGACACCAGGAATCTCTTTCTGTGCACATGCACAGAGGAAATGCCATGTGAGGACACAGTGAGAAGCTGGCTGTTTTCAAACCAATAAGAGAAGCCTCAGCAGAAACCAACTCTGCTGGTAACTTGCTCTTGAACTTCCAGGCTCCAGAACTGTGAGAAGATAAATTTCTGTTGTTTAAGCCATCCAGTCTATGATATCTTGTTATGCCAGCCTGAGCAGAATAATGCACACATCTACCCATTTTACAAAAGATTCAGAGAGAAGAAGGGGCACACCTTGACACAGCTGGGGGCAAAATACTTATCTGCACTCACTTTGGGCTCATTTCATTTTCTAATGTTGCAGTTGGTAAGTATATAAAATGCTGGGAGAGAATGGAACGGAATTGGAGTGTACAATAAAATATCGATATTAAACCATACGGGGTTTCTTCTGTTATCTTGTGCTTTGCTTGCTAATTTATCTGAGGTACAATAGAGTTACTAACCTGTTGACCAGCACATAGTGGGATGAGAAGGCTGGTGGCTTCCTCTGGAAGTCATATAGCTTAGCAAATCTCAAAATCAACTGCAAGAGAAAGTTGTCCATGAGGCTAGTGTAAGAGAGCCCCCTCTAAAGAGAGATTTTGTTTTGTTTCTCCCAGACAATGCATGTGTATATAACTTGGACAGTTGTTCAGAATTTTCTCTCATAAAAAAAAGGGGGACTGATAGCTTTTAATACAACAGATTGACAATATGGAAAATAAAATTAGTCTTCCATATTAAGAAAATTTTCAGCTGGATCAAAGACTTAAATGTAAAAATAAACTATAAAAATGATGAAAGAAAATTTAAGTGAATGTATAGCTTTGAAGTAGGTCTTTCCACATATTAAATGGAAGACGTACATTATTTTTTAAAATGTGCATTTTTACTTCATAAAAATCAATATCTGAATAACAAAACAACAAACCAGTTAAAAATATCATGAACAAAATGTTCTAAGAACTATATTTGCAAATATGTAGCCAACAAAGTGTTAAGATACTTAATATGTGAACAGTTCTTCCTAATTAATAAGAAAAAGACAAATTTTGCAAGAATATAGTGGCAAACAAATGTGAACACACAGTTCATAAAATAAGAACTTTAAGTGACAAACATAGTTTTTAACTCTCTATGAGTCAAATAAATGCACTTAAAACAATAAAAATAATTGTTTTATATCAGAGCATATGAGTAATCATTTTTTGTTTATTTGCTTTTTAAAAACGATAACATACAGATTGGCAAATGTGTTTCCTCACTTTTATAAAGTGCTGCTGAGAAGGTAAATCAAAAAACATTTCTTAGGGGACATTCTTAGGGGACATTTAGCAACTTATTAAAAGCCTAAAAATCTATTATCCTTTCACTTGACAATTCTGCCACTAGAAATATGTCCTAAAGAAAAGATTGAACAAGTAGGCATGTACACAGAAAGATTCATCACAGGGTTATCTATAATGTATAACTATTGGGGAAATCTAAATATTCAACAGTAGGGCACTGGCTAAATAATCATACATATGCCTAATAGAATAGCCGTTAAAATGATGATGAAGATATTACAGATTTGTCAACATGCAAAGACATTCATGCTATATTGATAGGTGAACAAAACAACCTACAACATATATATATATATATATATATATATATATATATATATATTTTTATATACACATATATGTATGTATGTATATATGTATATATGTGTGTATATATAAATATATATATATATAAAATACCTGCCAAAAATGTATATACATTTTAAGAAAGGAAAAATCTATTAAAATTGTAATATTCAACATATACTGATAACAAAAGATGACTACAAGTCACGTTTGACTTCTGTGATTACAAGAGGTGCTCAAAGTGGTTACCATCAGTGTCCAGACACTTCTGATTATGGCGAACCACTGCTTGAGCAACGTTGACCGAAGTGTCTACTTGTAGACATTTTTTTTGGCACCCCTGGTATATATAGTGTGTACGTACAAAAATTCTGGAAGAAATTACAAGTTAACAGCTTAATATGGGTTAGCTCTCTGTCTATGAGTTTAGATTATGTTATTTATTTATTTTTTATTTTTATTCATCTGTAGTCTCTAATTTTCTAACACTAATCCTGCTTTTCTTACAAAACAGCCACTATGAAGAAGATAAAAGGATAGAGGATATAACTGGAGAAATAATTTTTGGAAATGGAAGCAATAAGAGAACTTTTACTCTATTGGCTGCTTTCAGTGTTTCTTAAAGTGTGGTCTGAGCATCAAAACCATTGAGAGGCCTTATTAGATGTGCAGACTCTAGAGCCCTACGTCACCTATGAAACATCACCTATTGAATCTGGATCCCTAAGACAGAGCCCAGGTATCCACCAATTTAGCAAGCTCCCTAGGTGATGTTTACGTACTATAAGGGTTGAGAACTATGGCTGCAGGAATCACCTGGATCTTTTAAACCTCCGAGTTACTCAGCAGTGGTCAGTCATATTGAGTGACAATTACATGCTAAGTAGCTTCTAGTATTATAGCTTCCTTATCAATACAATGACTGCTGGATGTCCATTCATGCAACTGAGAGATGCAGCTCAGGGTATCCTGGATGCAGGGCATCCTGGATGCTCTAGCTTGCGCTCTTTCCTTCCTCTCCCCAGAGCTTCCCTTCTCTATGAATTGTAAGTCACCCTGGTATCTAAGTCTCCTTGCCTCAAGTGAATGCTTCAAGGCACTTTCACGTAACAACAAAGTAGACACTATTCTTTGGGAATGAGCTCCAAGAACTGGAGAGAAAGAGTCCACTTAGGAACCCGCCAAGGAGGCAGGTCGAGTAAAAAGAGAGGTGTCCAAAAACCTGAAGCTGTCCCAAGGCTGAGGTACGGTTGGAATGGCTTGAAGGAGAAAGGGTTCTTTTAAAAATCAGCCAGTTATCTAGGGGGGGCGTGAAATGCCAAGACCAAGTTTTCCATAAGTTTAAGCACAGTCTTTCCAGGCTCCTATGATAAAACGATACCCGAAGCGTGCGGTTGGTCCCAAATGCCAGAATGAGTGCCTCAGTCCATCTCTGGCATTTAATTGCTTTCCTAAATTACCAGCAGGTGGTGCAAGAGTTTCCAAGTCCATGAACTTTCCTTTCCCATGGCTTCTGCTCTGGGGAATCTTTGTCAATAGTCTACCCCTCCTTCCTGTGAGTTCTGCTCATAATCCTTACATGGCTCCTCTGTACTGAATAATCACAAGGGAACAAGAAGCATCTTTAACACACATCTTGTACCTTTTAAAATGTGTTAAATATAAATGTAGAATCAAAGAAACATGCATTAATTATAGAACTGTGTTAAGGAAAAGGGGGGAAAATCCCATTACTAGCAAACCCAGCAGAAACACACAGCTTCCTCCTCTTGGCAAAAGAGGAATGAAGAAATTTAGCAGAAACCTTTAGGATTTAATGGCCTTTACCTCCCACTAATAAGACTGTGAATATGGATTTAGGAAAGGGGGGGGTGTCGGGAAGGGGATTAAATTAGTCCAACTGGAAAAATCTAAAGGAAGAATACAGGAGGAGATAAAATTGGCCACTGTCTGAATTGCATTGGTAGCGTCACTGGTTATAGAACTGCGGAAGAATTTTTAATTGGGAATTTCCAGAAGTATAGTTTTGGAATATTTGAGGTCAAGGGGGAGTGGGAAAAGACTGTTTTAAGAAAGCATCAGGCAGTTAGAGGGATGTCCATTAGGGCCTAGGGTCTGTGCTAAGGAAGAGCTGGAAGCAAAAGGGACTAAGGCTTGAGTTTGCTTATAGTGTGATGGAAAATAACATTTTCTAATTGAGATGGAAACTTGGACAAGGTTTCTAGTCAGGGACACTGTAGAGTTTCTGGATCTCAGGCATCTGCAGCAGAGAGCAGAATTAGGGAGTGATAGTGAAGCTGGGACTTGGAACATTCACATATCACATACAAGAATTCAGACATGGAGATAGTTCGCATCATTTCACTATTCCAGTTCATGGATTTAAATGGGGAATCAAACAGATATAAATTTAAAGCAGTTGTGAATATTTGTGTATCTCTGATAATAGCTTGAAAAGGACATTACAATCTTGAACAAACAGAATTCCAAAGAAAAATGATAGAGGTTGACTCAGGAGGCAGAACATAGTTCAGGCTGAATGAATCTGCTTTTTCTAGAATTCTTCCCACTTTCAGGGACCTTTTTCACAGATGCTTTGCAGGGCTGCCTTATTGTTTCTGGAATTGTTAACTATTCTAGAGAGCCAACCTGTAAGGACCGTGAGCAAGACCTTCATATGTTACGTAACCTTGAGCAAGCTATTCAAACATTATGAGCCATTATATTTGAGGCTACAAATGTAGAGTCCCCCAACCATTGTGAAAAATTGGATGTTACTCTGAAAAAAAGACAGTTCAAAGAAATATATCATATACAAATATGGGGAGGGGGGAATGAAATCAATTCTATTACACTCAATTTATTTGCTGAAACCATAATATATACATACACTTGCTTTAAAATGCAACTGGAACATGTTTTGCTGCTTGAAATTAGGGCTTGTTGTGACAATTCAGAATATGCTCATTGTCACTAAAGACGACTGTGGGCACATAATGAAGTAAAATGTGCTAGTTGATAGGTAGGTGAAGGTGACGTATGACAGCTAATGAGACAATAGAATGTGTAATTGGAAAATGTACTACCTTGGTTACTGTGAATTATATCATCATCCATAATGAAGGGACCACGTTTGTACATCAGTAGTTAGTCCTCCAATATATGTTAATATGGAGAGACGTAAATATGGTGAGGGACGTAGGGGCTCAGCAAAGTGTTGACAGACATACGCTAAGAGAAGTATTAAGCCAAAGCAGAGATAAAAGGCCATGTTTCAGTACAAAATGACTCAACTGTCCTAACACCCTCTCCATTTAAGAGTGTCTTTCTAGTTTCATCTAAAATTTTTACTCTTTATCTTGGAGGAAGAGGTATTTCTTCCTCTTGAAAGACTGAATATTACTTGAGAATATTTCTCTTCCATAACACATATTAGCATCTAACAAATTATACAGTTTGTTTATTTTATTTCCTGCCTTTTCCCACTAAGATGTAAATCACAAGAGGCAAAGATCTTTGCCTATTTTTTCGCTGCTGTGTCTCTAGTGCTGAAAACTGTCAAACACATAGTAGGTGCTTAATAAGTAATTTTTATATCTCCCCACTACTAAAGATAAACTTAGGAATTTGTATCATAAAAATAAGAATCCTCCCTGAAAGCTACTGTTCTAACTCCCTCTTTCTCCTTTTTTTCTGTCAGACACCCCTAAAAAGGGTCTGCTCTTGAACAACCTCCCCATTTTTACCACCTAAAGCTATGTTTTATCCATTGCACTTCACTCAAAGAGCATTCTCAAATCTGACTTCCAAGTTCAAAAGGCCTTTTTATAGCCAATACCCTATGCCACATGCAGTCCTGTTGATTACTCCCTTCCTCTTGAAGTTTCCTTTCTCTCTTATCTTCCATGGCTCTGCATTATCTTGTTTCTTTCCTATTTCTTCAAAGGATCTATATCTGTCTCTCCCCCTCTCCATCATAAGCCAAACTGTTGTGTGTTTAATGATGGGTTATATGTGTGTGTGTGGGAGGTGGTGTTTGCTCCTTTTTTATGTCTCCCATTCTTTCTTCTTCTAAGTTCTGCCTCTTTCAGTGGTGGGCACAATAAAAAGGAGTATTTTTTTTTTTTTTTTCTTTTTAAATTCTCCACCATTTAAAAAATCTATTTGGAGGGAAATGGCTGATAGTTGATTGTTCATATGGGAGCATACAGTGACTTGATTGCAGCCCTTGTAGGATTTGTACTGTTTGATTAAGAGAATGTGATACCGATACCTCACTTTTTAAAAAATCTCTTGCTAATTCAAGAACAGGAATCCACCCTCTCAACATTGTTAAAATGATATGCCCGAACTCTCAAAGTGTTAGGTAGTCAGACAAGAATTTGCCTGAGTGTACAGTACTACACTGCTATTAAACATGCAAATCAATACATTCTCTTTTGAATGTTTGGTACAATTCAGACATGACGGCATCTGGTTCTGGACTTTTCTTTGTTGGAAGCTTTTTGATTATTACTTCAACATCCTAATTTTGATTAGTCTGTTCAGACTTTCTGTTTCTTTTATATTCAGTCTTGGGAGGTTTTATGTTTCTAGGGATTTATCCATTTCTTCTAAGTTATCCAATTTGTTCACATGATTATTCAAAATAGTCCATTATGATCCTTTTTATTTCTGAGATACCTGTTGAAATGTCTTCTTTTTCATTTCAGATTTTATTTATTTGAGTCTTATTTTATTTTTCCTAGTGTAGCTAAGGGATTGCTGATTTTGTTTATTTTTTCAAAAAACCAACTCTAACCTCTATTGATTTTTCCTATTTTTTTTCTGTTCTCTATTTGATTTATTTGAGCTCTGATATTTATTATTTCCTTCTTTCTGTTAACTTTTCTAGTTCCTGAGGCATAAAGTTGGGTTGTTTGATTGAGATCTTTCTTCCTTTTTATGTAGGCTTTATAGAAAGGTAGCATATGTTGTATCCACATTAAAATAATTTTCTACCACTTCTTACCCTTGCAGAAATCATATAGTAAGGAAAAAAGAATGAAGCTAGATTTGACAATCCTTTGCTTAGAAGAACACATTAATGACTGTAAAACTAGAAATAGAAACTTAGTGCTTATAAGCACTAAGCACCTTTATAAAGGTCTTTGGAAACTAGATAGTGTATAAGGACAGACATTCACAAAGGGGGTTAGAGAAAAAGCCCCACCCAAAGAGAACTTGGACACAATCCTCAATATCAAGGGGGGGCATCTGAGGTTGACTGGGTACAAATACTTCCAATTCCAATATGCACAACTTTTTGCAACATGACATTGGCATGCCTCCGAACCACAAGTAGAATCTACTTTTCTACCCCTTAGAATCTGGGTTCAACATATGACTTGTTTTGTCCAATAAAGTGTGGCAGAAATGACTTTCTGCAAGTTCTGAACCTTTATCATTAAGAGGCCACACAGCTTCCATGTTCACCCTGTTGGAATATTGACCTGAGACTGCCACAGAAGGAAACCAGTCTTGTCTACTGGAGGATGAGAGACCACATGGAGGAAAACCAAAAAAGCTCCAGATAACAGTCAGCACCAACAATATGAGTCCTTTTTACAATGTTCAACACTTTTTACAATGTCCAGTTAAATGCATCCACACGAGTGGATTTAAGCTAAACCAGAAAGGCAGCCATCCATTCAGCAAATTCATTTACTATAAGACAGACTCCATTGCTATTTCAAAATACTAAGTTTGGGGGTTATTTGTTATGCAGCCAAAGACAACTGGTAGATCACAGTAAAACAGAAATATTTATGTTTTGAAGTTAAACGAAAAATCCAAAAGCCCACCTGTGAGCTCTGAAACCCTGTTTCCTAAACACTGAGGGTTTAGAAATTGGATAATTGAATAGAATTTGGATAACTGAATGGAAGAAATGAAGGTTTTAAGGAAGGTAAAACATCCTGTGCACAGACAAGGGGCAAGACATGAAAACAAAAAGGTTCCTACTTTCATGCATTTTTCTTTTCAGAAGAAGTAGTTCTCTGTACCTCTCTCGATCTTCCAAGATTATCTTCTATTGGGGAAATTTTAGTCTGTTTTAGAAGCGTAGGATTAAACTGTAAGTTCTTAGGGGCAGGGAAATAAGGAAATCAACACTCAGTGAGCATTTACTATGTACCAGGAGCTTAATATTAATTAATCTCATTTAATCATCAAAACATTCCTTTGCTATAGGTATTTTTCCCTGCTTCACAGAAGAGGAAACTAAAGCTCAAGGAAGATTAAATAATTTACCCAAGTTCAATGAGCTAGTACATGGTGTTCTTTTGTTTGTTTCTATTCCAAAATCTATACCATTTCTACAACCACAGACTCCCAGATTCTATCGTATTAATTTCACTATCAGCTGTGCTTAATTTATGTTCTAAAACAATCTAGGTACTCAAAAACGTTTCTTTGAGGAAACTTAGAGGAATAACTCTTACATCACAGGAATTCATTAATCTTTTACTCTAGTGTTATTGATAGATAAATAGTTCTTTGTGTGTAACCCACTTCCTTTATGTGTCCATTAACTCACAACTCAGTCATTCATTAATTCATTTTACTAATAGGTATTGAGCACCTTATAAGTACCAGCTATCTAGGCACTAGTAATCCAATAATGACAGCACACACACTCATACACACATTCGTACTCTCAGAGACTCTGACTTCTGAATGGTGAATTTTGGTCCCTTCTGTGTCTTCCTCAGAGATATTGTGGGTGGTGATGTAAGACCATCACATCACCAATTAAGTTGGCTTCTCATTCATTTGTTTCTATCTCTGTATCTCTGCTTGACCTCCTGACAAAACAATAGGAGTAAATAATGTAACAATATAAATATTCAAGTCTCTTTGATCCTCCTCCATGAATAATAATGCAGTGCCCCTTCCCGGATAGGGGAGCAGAATTCACTAACTATTCCTTGTTTATCTTTAGGGGTTACAATGGTTAAAATATAAATTTGCTACCTGTAAAGAAATTGCATGTACTCTAGTTAGAATGTTCTTAAAAATCCAATTATTCTGTAACACATATCAAAGCTCCTGGAACTAAAACTTAACTGAAATGTTCATCTAGGTCAGACCACAGACTCCTGAAGTTTCTATGGCAAGTTTATCAAAAGTTGGAGAGTATCATTTATTCCCAGATGTTTCTAAGGTTCACAACTTCCATCCCCTACCTCCACCCCCCCATTCATCGCCTGAGATTCTTGGCTGAGAGAGCTGTTTGTTTCTTTATTTAGCAAAAATTAGCACAGCTCTGCTTAGCAGAGGGACAAGCTGGAATTTGCAAGTCTCTGTGATATCACCCAGGCAATTGCCAACTTGTCACAGGTGTACATAAAAAAAAAAGCAATGGGAAGGAGAAAGCCGTGGACTGGTGTGGACCTGGATGCTGGGACCACATCCAAAATGTCCCACACTTGTTCATACATCTGTGAGGAAAAATCTGCTTTTAGTGATGGGCAGAGGTGGCAGGTGGGTCCAGTTTACAAGACATTTTGAGTCAACAATTATAAGCAGAGCTGTTGACAGAAAGCTGCTTGATTATTAAGCCTCAAAGAAAAGAATGGCAAGAATAACTTGAAAAAGGAATGAATAAATAATAAAAAAAACAGTGAGTTTTCTGAGAAGCAGATAAAAAAACTGAGAGATTAGTTTTCTTTTTTAAAGCTGCTGAGTTGGTCTCACTTTTTTGCTAAGTCTCTTGATTTTATTTTTATTTTTTTTCTCTTCCCCAGTAGAGTTGAATACCTGACCTGAACGTAAGGGGGTATGCAGAGGCTCAGCTTACCGACAGGTGGACAGGTGGTTGAACAGGTATGGCATTTGTGTTTCAGGTCAGCTTTATATAGGACTTAATTGAATAATATCACCTCTCACTTTTTTTTTCCTTCCCCCTCATTGATGAAGCTGCTTTTGAGAAAAGTGATACTTTGCATATCTGGCTAAGTGCTGTTAACAGCCTCTGCCTGCGGTTTGTTAAAATTAAAAAAAAAAAAAAAAGTGTGATCTTGCCGGAGAAGTAATTTGCTTCTCTCCAACCAATGATGGCTTGTACTTTATGCAAATTGGTATCTAGGGACAACAAATCCCATTTAATACATATGCATAGTTCATATAAAAAAAAAAGAAAGAAAAGAAAAACTACGTGAGAGAAAAAGGAAAAAAGATAAAGCAACGAGTCAGCAAAAGAACAGGTTCTGAGGAAATTTATTGTCCCAAATTGGACATTTGTAACAGATGATGTGAACAAGTGTTAACTTTGTTTTCAGCAGCTCTTCACGTACATTCACTAGACATCACACAGATTATGTTTTAAGGATCTGAACTGTAATAAAAAAAAGTGTCTATGGGCTTTAGAGTGTTGTGTTCCATATGGTTAGGGAAGTACGGAGTTATTGCGACAAGCATCTTGTGAAGCTCATTACGCGCAGTGGTGTGAGATGCGAATTGCCGCGCATAGCTATAGGGTACGAACATGACATCCCACAGTCAGCAGATAGCAACTGGAAATGAAAGATATGAAGGCACAGAGTACAGCTTCAGGGAACATGTTAGACAAAACATCTGCTGGTATCAGAACACTGCATTATCAGATCATTGTGGCCATGAATTTTTTATAAAGACACTTTTTTTTTTTTCCAAACCGCAACTTTGAAAGTGACATTTTGTGCAAAGTTTTTGATTGAAGGGTGATGTCAGGAGGAAGTCCGGTGCAGTGATTCATTGTGGAGAAAGCCCACATTGGTGGTCCCAGGAAACTCCTTTTTGCAAATTGGGGCAATGCCCAGTAGCAAAACCCATGCTGGAGTACCTGCTTGTAGGAATGCATAAGCAAGAAAGTTTTCTAAGCAGAAACATGACTGAACAGGTGTGGTGGCCTTTCCTAAGAATCAATGTATGAAGTGGCCCATATTCTAGACATCCAGTTAACACGCTCTTTTCTCATGTGGACAGCATGTCGGTGACCAGCTCCCATTAAGCAAGGAGGCCATATTCCATCAACTCAACTCTTGTGCTCTGCTCGTTATTGGCAGCCATTAACAAGCTATTTCTTGTCCCAAGAAATCATACCATTTCTTCCCAAGAATGCTCTTGTAAGATGTTTGTTCATTGCAGCAAACATGCATGGATGAAAAACTAGTCAAGTTCTGATCCTTGGGGGTGTGTGGTGGTTACATTAGTGCCCCACAGACCTTGGGAGAGGGTGAGATGGTGGCTAGAAGACAGGGAAGGAGTGAGCAGATGGCTCACCTTGAGAAAAGTCATAGGTCCTGACATTTAAGTCCCATTATAGGATGTCACATACTGCATCTTGGGAGATAATAAAAGCATTATAACTTATAGAAGAACCAGCCTATCTGCAGCCACCTTTCTGTTAATGTGGCTCTGAGAAAGGGAATAATTTCACTGATTCAGACCACACCCAAGACATAAGGTGGAAGGAGAAACATATTTCTACTGAAAGATCTAATGCAAAAGAGCAGTAGAGTTCAAAGAAGAGTGGCAGGTCCCTAAAATAGATTCTGGAGAACTTACAAGAAGGGTTTTCCTTTACTGTGCAAACAGTCTTCAATTTAACATACTTTTCAGTAAACCACTGGATTCCTCTTTTAATCCAGTAGAGTAGTGGCATGCTGGACGAGATCAGAGTGTGAGGCTGGGAAACCCTCAAGAGTCAAAATACATTCATTTATGGCAGTAGATATGCAGGAGCATCTGTAGAAGACTTGGCAATAGTTCCAGGTATGGAAGAGAAATGTAAGAGGTGCTCATGAATGAGGAAACACCAAATACAGATGCCTGTACTTTACAGTTCTACCTCCAAGCTGTTCTCTCATCATCCTCTACATTTTTTTTTTCCATTTTCTCTTCCTCTTGTTTCCTTCTTCCCCTGAACCCCCTTCTCTTTTAGCAAAGGCCAGGAGGGGAAAAGTGTTCCTTTTTCCCTCATAATTCTTATTCTGTGTTGCTTTATAGGAGAGGTATTGATACAGAGAAATTCCCCCTGAAAAGGACATTTTTTTTCTATTCTTTATGACAGTTTGGATGAACCATCAATAGTACACAAGAGGACCTGAAAACTCATTATTCATCCATTCAAAAAATATTTCTTGAGCAGTAGCTACCGTGAATGACCCTTCTGAAAACAACTAAATTGTTTTATATCATCTATACTACTTTTGAAAACATGTGTAAGTAACAACTTAGTAAGTAATACTCAGAACAAAAGAGGGACAAAGAGAGGAACACATACTGAATCTGTCTTTGTCTTGAGAACATTGGCTGTCAAGTAAATTTAGCTTTTGGTTTTCCTGATCTCTGAGGATATAGGGAGACAAAGTGTTGGGGTCACCCTAAGTGGGAAATCTAATATGAGACACTCCTGCATACAACTAAGTGCTCTGAGGGCCACATACCTGCTATAATATAAAACATAAGTAAACATACTACAGTCAGCAGCACACCGCCAGCCCATGATCTCTGACAAAGGAAGGCAAATTAAAGTGCGTATCTGGAAATTCTGCATAGGATAGAGAAGGGGTATCTTCTTTTAAAAGTCATAGCCACAAGCCAGTTATGACATGGTTATATCAATTACAATTCATACTACATGGGGTGTCAAACGTGCACACACACACACACACACACACACACACACACACACACACAAAGAATTTGGTAAAAATCCTAGGCTGGTGGCTGAAACACAACAGTGTTTCTTTTAGTGAAACTGCAGTATAGGCCTCCAGGAATTCCTACAAATAACGATTCAAGAAATATGTACAAAATGCACAAGAAAATAAGATACCATGAGTGAGAATCATTAAAACTTGCAGACAACAAAATGAGGTAGAAACTTCAGAAAACAAAGCAAATGTCAAATATAAAGTAAATGTTTGTAATAAATTCTAAGAAAGAAAATAAGAGACTGAAATTATCAAAAAGGTAAAGATTATAAAAATATGAAAGCATATTTAAACAAGAAACAACACATAACTTCTAGAGACAATATATAACTCAATGTATAGGTGAAAAATTTGATTAGACAAGAAAGAAATTTTGTGAGCTGGAAGAAAAGCAAAGAGAGGCAAAATATTTAAAATATTTAAAAAGCTAAATCAACATGGGGGAACAAAAAGTTCTAATACATGCCTTATTAAATTTCAAAAAGGAGGAAGGAAGAAGGGGGCTAAGGTAATATTCGAAAGCATAGTGCTTGAGAATTTTCCAAAACTTATTTTTTAAAAATACCAATTTTCAAATTAATGAATCTAAATGAGTTCTAACCAGGAAAGCAAGTACCTAGACACATGAAACTGCGGAAGCACAAAACACATTAAAGTACCAAGGAAAAAATGAGAACCTTCAATGGTTTAATGAACTGACTGCTAACTTCTCAACAGCAAGAATGAGAGGCAGAGCACAGTGTGATAATATCTTCAATGTGCTCAGAGAGAATAACTGTCAACCAAGATTGTATGTTGATCAAAGAAATTTTCTTCTTTTCTTTATTGAGATATAATTGAGCTTTATTGAGATATAATTGACATGTAACATTGTGTAAGTTTAAGGTGTACAATGTAATGATTCGATATATGTATATATTGTGAAATGATTACCACAATAAAGTTAACACAACCATCAGCTCACACACGTCAAATTTTTGTGTGTGTTGAGAACTATTAAGACCTACTCTCAGCAACTTTCAAATATACAATATAGCAATGCTAACTATAGTCACTAAGCTATACATTATGTCCCTAGAACTTATCTTGTAACTGGAAGTTTGTACCGTTTGACCACCTTGACTCATTTGTACAGCTCCCCCACCCCATCCCTGGCTCTGTTTCTATGAGTTCAGGTTCTTTTAGGTTCTACATATAAATGAGATCACGTGGTATTTGTCTTTCCCTCTCTGATTTATTTCACTTAGCATATTGCCCTCAAGGTTCATGTGGTCACAAATGGCAGAATTTCCTCTTCTTTATGACTGAATAATATTCCATTGTACATATATACTGCATTTTCTTTATTCTTCTGTAATGAACATTTAGGTTGTTTCCTTGCCTTGGCTGTTGTAAATAATATTGCAATGAACACGGGGATGCAGATATCTCTTCAAGATAGTGATTTCATATATATCCAGACATGGAATTGCTGGATCATATGGTAGTTCTGTTTTGATTTTTTTTTGAGGAACCTCCATACTGTTTTCCATAGTGGATATAACAATTTACATTTCCACCAACAGTATATGAGGGTTTCCTTTTATCCACATCCTTGTCAGCATATTATCACTTCTCTTTTTGATAATAGCCATTCTAATAGGTGTGAGATGACATTTCATTGTAGTTTTAATTTGTATTTCCTTAATGATTAGTGATATTAAACACCTTTTTGTGGACCTGTTATATGTCTTCTTTGGAAAAATACCATGTTTCCCCGGGAAAAATATACTGTGTTTCCCCAAAAATAAGACCTAGCTGGACAATCAGCTCTAATGCGTCTTTTGGAGCAAAAATTAATATAAGACCTCGTCTTTTATATTATATTTTATATTATATTGTATTGTGTTATACTATATTATATTACATTATATTATATTAAAGATCGGGTCTTATAGTAAAATAACACTGGGTCTTATATTAATTTTTGCTCCAAAAGACGTGTTAGAGCTGATTGTCCAGCTAAGTCTTATTTTTGGGAAAACATGGTATCTACTCAAATCTTTTGCCTATTTATTAATCAGATTATGTTTTGTTCTTGCTATTGAGTTGTATGAGTTTATTAAATATTTTATATATTAACTTCTGATTAAATATGTGGTTTGCAAATATTTTTCCCATTCAGTAGATTGCCTTTTCACTTTGTTGATTATTTCTTTTGCTGTGTAGAAATTTGTTAAATTTGATGTAGTCCCACATGTATATTTTTGCTTCTGTTGCTTGTGCTTTGGGTGTCATATCCAAAAAATCATTGCCAAGGCCAATGTCAAGATGTTTCTGTTTCTCTTAAGAGTGTTATGATTTCAGTCTTACATTTAAGTCTTTAATTCATAACAAGTTAATTTTTGTTTATGGTGTAAGGTAAAGATCTGGTTTCATTCTTTTGCATGTCATTATCCCACTTTCCCATACCATTTATTGATGAGACTATCTCTTCCCAATTGAGTATTCTTTGCTTCTTTGTCAAATTTTTGTTGACTATATATTCATGGGCTTATTTTGATTACTATAGTTTTGTAGTATAATTTAAAATCAGGAAGTATGATGCCTCCAGTTTTGTTCTTCTTTCTCAGGATTGCTTTGGCTATTCAGTCTTTTATGGTTTCATATGAATTTTGGGATTGTTTTACTATTTCTGTAAAAAAAAAGTCATTGAAATCTTGATAAGGATTACATTGAATCTATAGATATCTGTGAGTAATCTGGACATTTTAACCATATCAATTCTTCTAATACATGAACACAGGATATCTTTCCATTTTATTTGTGTCTTCAATTTCTTTCATCAATGTTTTATAGGTTGCAGTGTACAGATCTTTTGCCGCCTCAGTTTAATTTATTCCTAAATATTTTATTTTACTTTATTTCTTGTTGTTATTGTTATTAAGGATTGTTTTCTTAATTTCTCTCTCTGAAAGTTCATTGTTATTGTATAGACATGCAACTGATCTTTGTATGTTGATTTTGTATCCTACAACTTTACCGAACATCTTTATTTCCACAGAAATCTCCTGCAAGCATAATATGAGTCTTTCATATATCTTTTAAAGCTTATTCCTATATTGTTTTTATGGTTTTTGCTACTGTAAATGGGGATTTAATATTTTTCACTCAATTGTCATTTTTACATATGAAACATATATATTCTGAATATTAATGTTGTGCCATTTTATCTACTGAATTATCTTTGTTTGGAGTATATTTCACTGGATTCTTTTGAATTTTTTGTATGTGCAATTATATTATCTTCAAATTTAAATAGTTTACCTCCTCCTTTCCGGTTTTCTGAAGATCATTTATTTTTCTTATTTAATCTGAGTAAAATTACTGAGTAATTTTTCAAGTTTAATGTTAGATAATTGTGAAAACAATGAGCACTCTTTATATTCTTTTATCTTAATAGAGACACTTCTAGTACTTACATGCTAAGGGTAACAATTACATTTGGGCAGAGATAGATAATTTTTTTTATCATTTTAAGGTAATATCAACAAATTTCTATTTTAGTGAATTTTTCTAGGAATGTTGAATTTTATGAAATATCCTTTAGAATCTTTGGAGAAAATCATATGAATTTTTTCCTTATATTTATGAATATGATAAATTATGTAACTAGATTTCTTGATATTAAACACCTTGCTTTCCTGGCATAAGATCCACTTAGTTATAAAATATTACTTTTAATGTTATTCTGTAATCGTTATGGTGAAATTTTATTTAGGATCTTTCCATTGGTATTCATGAAATATCGGTCTATAATTTCCTTTTGTCGTGAAATCGTATTCAATTGTAGGTACTCATGTTGTATTCAGTACATAAGAAGAGTGTGAAAATTTGGAGTTATCCACTCCCTAAAGGTTTTCTTTGTGGACATGTCTGGACCTGGTGTTTTATGGAGAACAGTGACAAGGGGTATATAGGGCATGAACAAATGTGGAAAGACAGACTTTTCATTTTTGTTTTTATTTTTTAACACCTTTGTTGAGACAAAATGTACGTGACATAAAGATCACTCACTTACTGTGTACAATTGAATTCAATATTTACAGAGATGTCAGCAGTCACCATAACCTAATTACCAAACATAATCTAATTATTGAAATTACAGATTTTTCAATAGGACCCCCCTCAAAAAAAATACCCTAACCAATTAGCAGTCACTCCCCTATGCTAACTTTTGCCCCCCCCACTAGTCATAAGCAACCACTAATCTACTTTCTATACCTATAAATATGCATATTCTGAATATTTTTAAAAACTGCTTTTAAAATTTAAAAATACAACACGTGGTGTTTTGTGACTAGATTCTTTCATAATATAATATTTTTGAGCTTCATCTATATTGTAGCATACATTGGTACTTCATTTCTTTGTACTGTCAAATTATATGCCATGTATGGATATACCACATTTTATTTATCCATTCATCAGTTGATGGGCATTTGAGTTGTTTCCACTTTTGACGGTCACAAATAATGCTACTATGAACATTTGTGTACAAGTATTTTTGTGGATATATGTTTTTATTTTTCTTGGGTATACACCTAGGCAGGTGTAGAAAATTTGTGGGGCTTGGTGGAGGTTCTATGGGAATTTTAAAAGTTGAGATCCTTTGAGGAATGGCTAAGGAATTGGGAGCTCTTTAATAACAAAAATATTCTGAGGATACATAGGAAGACATCAGGAGGACTACCTGGGATATACTGTAACTCTATGTTTAACATTTTGAGGAACTCCCTAACTGTTCCTCAAAGCAGCTGCCCCATTTTATACTCTCACCAGCAGTAGATGAGGGTTCCAAGTTTCCCACATCCTCATCAATACTTGTTATTGTCTGTCATTTCTATTAGAACCATTCTGGGGGACATAAAGTGGTATCTCATTGTGGTTTTGATTTGGTATTTCCCTAATGACTAATGATGTTGAGCATCTCTTCATGTGTTTATTGGTCACTCACATATCTTCTTTGAAGAAATGTCTATTCAAATTCTTTGCCCATTTTTTAAATTGGGTTATTTTTCTTTTTCTTTTTGATTTGTAAGTGTCCTTTATATATTCTGTATGCAAGTCCCTTACCAGATATATTATTTACAAATATTTTCTCTCAGTATATAGGTTATTTTTTCATTTTCTTTATGGTTTCCTTTGAAGCAAAGAGATTTTAATTTTGAGGAAGTAACTCTTGTCAACAGTCTTTTTTATCACTTGTGCATTTGATTTCATTTCTAAGAAATCATTGCTTAATCCAACATCACAAAGATTTACGCTTATATTGTCCTCAAAGAGTTTTACAATTTTAGCTGTTATATTTAGGTCTATGATCCACATTGGGTTAGTTTTTATGTATGGCATGATATAGATGTCCAGATTTATTCTTTTGCATGTAGATATCCATTTGTTCCAGAGACAATTTTTTTAAAAAAAAAATTTTGTTTATATTTGAACTATGTGAATATGTTCAGAAAAATATTTGGATAAGTGAAGGGAAAATGGGACAATCCTATTCACAGGGCAAAATATAGAGAATAAAGTCCTTATTCTGTCATTATCATGAGAAAATAGATATGACCTGGTGTTCCAGAAGTAGATGTCATTTCATTCTTTTTTCAAATCCCCCAAACTATCCATTAGAAGGGTTATCTGATAATGTAACTTTTGAAAATAGTTCATAGTATTTCTGTACAATTCAATATTCTATAGTCATTCAGAGAAAGATGTTTCTACATACACAAATGTGGAAAGGCATCACAATACACTGTGATAAAAGTAAGTTGCAGAAAAGTGCTTATATCATGCAAAAATTTCTGTGAAAATATAGATAATATATGTGTATAAATATATAGAACATTTCTGTAAAAATTTATCCAGAATGATCAATAAACTGGCAAAACCCATAACCTGGACAGTAAGTATCTAGGAAGTCAAAAGATAGACGAAAACTTACTTTTCGTTCAATGCCATTTTGTATCTTGTGAGTTTTGAACAATATGTATGCCTTACACATTTAAAACTTAATATAAGTTAATAAAATTGGCTTATTAAATTTATTTAATTTTAAGAGGGAACATCTTTCCCAAGTTTTCTCTGAGATATGCACTGTAGAACTCTAAAATTTTCTTATTAAGTGACATGACTATACAAATGATTCAGAAAAACTTATCAATTTAAATTTCCTGAACATTTTGACACTGCAGCCAGAACCCAGCTAGTACTGTGAAACATTAAAAAAATATCAAAGACAACATATACCCTTCTTAAAGGGAACTTGGTGCATTAGCACACACTTGTTCACAAGTCTCAGAACATTCGAACAAAAATACTCACGTTGCATTTTAAGAGAGGTATAACTTTACACGGCGGGTAGCAAACTCAAAAAGGCCAAGGAGTCATAAAATCATATTCTTCATCAAGAACACATTAAAGAAAGCTATGGGCTTTAGTGAAGGGAAGAAACAGATATTTGAGGCAGCAATTTTCAACATTCTTTTGAGGCTAATGCCAGAGGGCAAAACCATTCATTCCCAATAGTATGCTTCTCATCTATCTCTATCCTTTCACCAACTGGTCTAATGGACCCACTGATCTTGTCCAGCATGACATCCCCTCATGCTGTCAAACCAGTAGAAAGATGGTGTCTAAATGGTCCCTTGAACATGACCACTTCACATGATGCCTCTGTTACTTTTCCAAAAGAAAAAGAAAAATAATAATAAAATTATTTATATATATATATATTACAATGCCTTGACTGCTCCAGGAGTTTTATTGTCTGACTTATTGTACATTAAGGACCACTATTTGTTACTTTGGATTTTATAGCTTATTAAAAATAAAGATAAAAGGATAACAAACCAAGATGGAGAAACAGATAAATGCTGTGCTTGCCTCATCCCATGAACACATCACAATTACTACTAAATGATAAAATAATCAACCTGGAGAACTAGCTGAAGTCTAGCTGAACAGAAGTTTTATAATTAAAGATATAAAGAAGAAACCACATTGAGACTGGTAGGAGGGGGCAGAGACACAAAAATACAATCATAGATACAAAGAACACTTTGATGGTTGCGAGATGGGAACGGGGCTAAGGGGGTGGGTAAAAATTGGAACAGATTAAGAAATACAAATTGGTTGTTACAAAGTAGTCATGGGTATATAGGGTATAGCACAAGGAATACTGTCAATAATATTGTAATAACTATGTATGGTGTCAGATGGGTACTAGACTTATTGGGTGATAGATGGGAGGGATGTTGGAGAACAAGGTGAAAAACATGAGGGCATTGAGAAATACAAATTGGTAGTTGTAAAACAGTCATGGGGATGTGAAGTAAAGCATAGGGAATATAGTCAATAATATGGTAATAGACATGTATAGCGCTAGGTGGGTACTAGACTAGTTAGGGTAGTCACTTCGTAAATTACACAAATGTCTAACCACTATGCTGCACACCTGAAATTAATACAAAGTAATATTGAATATTAACTTAATTGAAAATTTTAAAAGGGGGCTGAAAGGTTAAGGGAAATAAGAGGTTCAAATTTCCAGGTATAAAACAAGTAATGGAGATATAATGTACAGAATAGGAGAATATAGTCAATAATATTGTGATAGCGTGATATGGTGTCAGATGGTTGCTGGACTTATGGTGATCACTTCTTTAGGTATATAAATGTTGAATAACTATGCTGTATATGTGAAACTGATATAATGTTGTATGTTAGCTACATTTTTAATAAAAATCTAAAAAAATAAATAAAGATAAAAACTTGGTGGGAATGAAGCATGCTTGACTGTAAAAGTTCAGTTGCTCTTGTTTTAGACATTCTTCTGTCTTGTTATCAATTTGCTCCAAAGTCCAAAAATGTTCATACATCACAGTGGATACTTAATAACAAAGGGCTAATTCCTTTCAGTTGGGAGTCTGAGCTCCTCAACTGCAGAGTGTGTAAACATAGGCATGTTAGTTTTAAAGAATCAAAGAAATTTACAAACGAAGTTACCTGTTGATTAAGTTCCATGATTGGGAACAAAGAAAGGGCCTCTTTACATATTATTTATCCCATTGCTGAGTCTGTCCATCTACAGGCTGTGATTGATGATGTCACCAAAACAAAGGAGTGCATTTAGCCTAATAAACCAAGTTGAAGAGACATTGAAAGGCTGGAATTATGTATGGCAGAAGATAATTATGCAAGCTAAATGATTCTTTAATTAATAATGAGATCCATCTAAAGAGAAAGACTCGCATGATGGAAAGCTTTGTGATTTACGCTGTATGTGTCCATATGTGTCTGCAGTGTATATATTTTAGGATATAAATGATATATGCACAGTGTGCGTACATGCTGTGGCATCTGAATCTACATGCTTATTGTCTGAGCTCATGACTCATTCACACACTGGGTGGGTGAGGAAATTACTAGAATGTAAGGATTGTCTCTTAAAAGATAGAAAGCATTGCCTGGTTCCTGAAGCCGTTTGGTTTAGTTATTAGGGAAAAAAATGAATATCATTGATTTCTAATCTGTGTTCCCTTATTTTCAAAATATGAGTAGTTGCTTTATACTGGCCAAATATATATATATTTTAAACATTAAATCAAAACATGGAAGTGTATAAATTTCTTCATGTATGTAAGACCATACCAATATACGAGTATTAATATCAATATAAATGCATAAACTGACAAAATACTACTTATTCCACTTTTCATGATTCCCAGTCTCTGGAGGAACAAGTGCTTTAACTAACTTATTACACTTGCTTCCAGATTTTAGGTCTTTCAGATCATTTTTGGTTTTCAAACTTTGTTTCATGGAACTCATGTGTTTAATACAACTCTTCCTCCTCTCTTTTTCCCTCCTCTTAGAAGCTACCAAGGGTGGAAGGTGAAGGAAACAAGGAGACAGAGCTCTAACCCAAAGAGTTATATCCTTATTTGTGAGGCGGGTTTATTTTCTGTATTTGTTTAAACAAAGTGTTCATTGTTATAAATGGTTTTAAAACCACCATTAAGAAAATCTGAAACAAAATTAAAGTTAGTTTCTTATATCATATACAAAAAAATTTCACATAAAACTCATGCTATGGAAGTACAAGAAAGAAAATTTTGGATAATTTGAAAAATAGTTTAGAGTTATTGAAATAAAGCCTATATAAGAAAAAAATTGGCAGATTCAAAAATATATTGAATTTCTATATAAACCAAAATAATGTTTTAAAAAGTTAAAAAAGAAAATACCACACTAAGAAGAAATATTTTTTTACATTCTTAACAGGACAGATTACTGATCATTGTAATAAGGACTTCTTAATTGAATAATAAACATATATTCGAGAGCAAGTGAACTAGATTGAAAAGAACCAAAGATAGTAGCATGAGCATCATCAAGAATGTGCATGGTAAATAAACATAAGATATTAAACTAACTAGTAACCAGGTAACATACACTTTTTAAAAATACATATTGTTTTATCCTGTCAGGTTCAAAAAAATATAAAGCAAATCTGCTAATGTCAAGTGTCCATGAGCTTGTGGGAAAACAAACAATATTTAGGGCCTTTGTGGATATATGCATATGAGTGCAAACCGTCTTTTGGAAGACAATATGGCAATATATTTTTATTGTTGAAATAATGCATGTGCATTTATTTAGCAATTCCACGTCTAGTAATAGATCTCAGAAATATATCTATATGTCATTCATTTATTTATTTGTATATTTACGCATCATTTTTGTCTTAATTTTAAAACATTTCTGCAAATTCTTCAACACTTCTTCCTTCAAAAAGTGAAATCTAAT